>NC_057808.1:216562340-216565887 GCF_018294505.1 Triticum aestivum
GCGCGGGTGGCGGTGACGGCGGTGCTGGCGGCGGCGCTGGCAGCGGTTTAGGGTTAGAGTTTGGGCGGCGAGGCGGGCTGGTGGGTTGCGGGGGTCGGGGCGCTGGTTAGGGTTAGGGTTCGGTGGCGGCGGCGGGTGGGCTGCGGGATCGGCGGGGCGGCTTATAAAGCCTGGGGCGGCGGAAGTCCTAGTCGGGTACGGCCCGACTAAGTCGGTTGACTTTTATTTAAATAATTCCACGCAGAAAAACAAAGAAAAGAAATACCAAGCGGACTCCAAAAATCCTGAAATAAATTTTTCCCGTCCTCTAAAAATATAGCGGACAAGGTGAACATTTATTTGGGCCTCTAATGCAATTTTGAAAAACGCATATTTTTCCTAATTCAAACAAAATAGCGATAAAACTCCGAATAAAATTCTTATTTGATTTTAATATTAAATCTCCAATATTTCTTTATTTTGAGGAAGTCATTTTATCCCCTCTCTTTTATTTTCATAAAAGAAATATTCTAAGAGAAAATAATTAAAATCAAACTATCCTCTTCTCAAAATGTGAGAAAACTCAAATATGAAAATTACGAAATCCCCAACTCTCTCCGTGGGTCCTTGAGTTGCGTAGAATTTCTTGGATCAAGCCAAAGTGCAATAAAATATGATATGCAATGATGATATAATGTATAACATTCCAAATTGAAAATTTGGGATGTTACAATCCCGCCCCTCTGCCGCCATGGAGACCATGGACCAGAGGGGGAACTCTCGTCCCATCTAGGGGGAGGCGAAGGAAGAATAAGAAGGAGGGGGCTCTCTCCCCCTCTCTCCCGGTGGCGCCGGAGTGCCGCCGGGGCAAGGATCGTGACGGTGATCTACATCAACAATCTTGCTACCGTCAACACCACCTTTCTCCCCATCTAGGCAGCGGTGCAACACCCCCTCTCCCCACTGTAATCTCTACGTAAACATGGTGCTCAACTCCATCTATTATTTCCCAATGATATTTGGCTATCCTATGATGTTTGAGTAGATCCGTTTAATTTTGTATTGTGGGTTAATCGTGATCTTGGTTGGTATGATTGTATATTTTATTTATGGTGCTGTCCTACGGTGCCCTCCGTCTCGCGCAAACATGAGGGGCCCCACTATAGGGTGTTGCAATATGTTCATGGTTTGCTTATTGTCAGTGTTGCGGGGGTGACAGCAGCCTAGACGCGGATAAGTGGGTTATGGCGTATGGGAGTAAAGAGGACTTAATACTTAATGCTATGGTTGGGTTTCACGACCTTAATGATCTTTAGTAGTTGCGGATGCTTGCTAGGGGTCCAATCATAAGTGCATATGATCCAAGTAGAGAAAGTATGTTAGCTCATGCCTCTCCGTCATATAAAATTACAAGAATGATTATCGGTACTTGTTATCGATTGCCTAGGGACAAATGACTTTCTTGTTGACAGAAGCTATCCACTTTTATTACCTTGCAATTTATTCATAGTTTTATTCTCACAAAGTACTCGTAGTTTTATCCTTGCAAAATAGTTTCATACTTGTTTCCGGTAAAGCAAACGTCAAGTGTGCGTAGAGTTGTATTGGTGGTCGATAGAACTTGAGGGAATATTTGTTCTACCTTTAGCTCCTCGTTGGGTTCGACACTCTTATTTTTTGAAGAAGGCTACAAACGATCCCCTATACTTGTGGGTTATCAAGACCTTTTTCTGGCGCTGTTGCCGGGGAGCAATAGCGTAGGGTGAATATTCTCATGTGTGCTTGTTTGCTTTACCACTAAGTAGTTTTTATTTTCTGTTCTAAGTTGTTCTCTATCTTTAGTTATGGATATGGAACACGAAACACCAAAAAAAATAGTTGTACTTGCTACTCATGGAGATGGGGAACCTCCTAAAACCCTCGATGCTCGTTATGTGAAAAATATTATGCACTACTTTGATAATCCTGAGAAAACCCCATTCAACATGATAATGGGAGTAACGTTGGATCAACGTGAATACTTTAGGGATTATCGCTTGACACAAAAAGGGAAACTTTTATGGGATGAAATTTATATGTTGCATTGGTATGCTCGGGATTTATGCTTGAG
Source organism: Triticum aestivum (assembly GCF_018294505.1). Taxonomy (NCBI): domain Eukaryota; kingdom Viridiplantae; phylum Streptophyta; class Magnoliopsida; order Poales; family Poaceae; genus Triticum; species Triticum aestivum. The sequence goes on from NC_057808.1 coordinate 216,564,430, forward strand.
ATATGATTATACTTGTTGCTCTAGGATGAATGCTCCACATCTTCCCTTTTCATGCAAATTTAATGATAATGAAACCTTAGCTTCTTATGCTAATGGTATGTATGATTATTATGATGTGGAACGGATAGAAGAATTTGTTGCTTTTAAGGGTGCTTATGAAATTGAATCTTTGTTTTTAAAGTATGAATCTTTTGATGATGATGTTTATAGACCTGAAAATTTTGCCATCCTTAAATATTGCTATGATAATTATAAATACAATTCCGATATTGATGAATTTATTGGGAAAATCTCCGCTGTCCGAGAAGAGACTAATATTTTGCAAGAGTCTATGGAAGAAGGAGTTGATGAAACTGTGAGCATATTGGATGAATAAGATGATGAGGAGAGTGAATAACAAGCGGAGGAAGAGCGGATTGATCACCCGTGCCCACCTTCTAATGAGAGTAACTCTTCAACCCATACATTGTTTAATTTCCCTTCGTTCTTACCGAAGGATCAATGCCATGATAATTGCTATGATCCCATTGATTCTTTAGAAATATCCCTTTTTGATGAACTAAATGATTGCTATGCTTGTGGCCATGATGCCAATTTGGATTATGCTTATGGAGATGAACTTGCTAGTGTTCCTTATGTTAAACATGAAATTGTTGCTATTGCACCCACACATGATAGTCATATTATCAGTTTGGATTCTCCAAACTATACTTTATCGGAGAAGTTTGCACTTATTAAGGATTATACTGATGGGTTGCCTTTTACCTTTGCACATGATGATTTTGATGAGTATAATATGCATGTAACATCCCAAATTTTCAATTTGGAATGTTATACAATAGATCATCATTGCATATCATATTTTTATTGCATTTTGGCTTGATCCTAGAAATCCTACACAACTCAAGGACCCACGGAGAGACTTGGGGATTTCGTTATTTTCATATTTGAGTTTTCTCAAATTTTGAAAAGAGGATCGTTTGATTTTCATTATTTCCTCTTCACATAAATATTTTATGAAAATAAAAGAGAGGGGATAAAATGACTTCCTCAAAATAAAGAAATATTGGAGAATTAATATTAAAATCAAATAAGAATTTTATTCGGAGTTTTATCGCTATTTTATTTGAATCAGGAAAAATATGCATTTTTCAAAATTGCATTAGAGTCCCAAATAAATGTTCACCTTGTCCGGTAGATTTTTAGAGGACGGGGAAAATTTATTTCAGGATTTTTGGAGTCCGTTTAGTATTTCTTTTCTTTGTTTTTCTGCATGGAATAATTTAAAAAAAAAAGAGGAAACCGACTTCGGGCCGTACCCGAGCGGGACTCCGCCTGGGGGGGGGGCTTTATAAGCCGCGCCGGCCGAGCCCCGAAGCCAATCAGCCCGCCCCCTGCCAAACCCTAGCCGTCGCACAGCCCCGCCACCGCCGCCGCCTCCGCCTGCGCCGCGCGCCA
>NC_057808.1:216566318-216574298 GCF_018294505.1 Triticum aestivum
GCCGCGCGCCACCGCCGCCCGCTCCCGCCCCGCCGCACGGCCGCCGCCGCTGTCTCGCCCGACCCGCCGGAGGTAGCCGCCTCCATCCTCGGTTTTCGTGAGAAAACCGATCGTTTTTTTTCGAAACCCTAGATCTGTTTTTTTCAGATCTCGTTCGGTTTTTTTCGGTTTAGTTATTTAGCGGACGTTCGTCCGTACGTTCGTTTTAACGAACGGTTTTCGCCCGTTAGCCGCAGATAACGAACGTTCGTTCGTTAGCCTGTTCGTCAGTTTTTCTTTTTCTCGAATTTTTCGCGATTATTTTCGATCGCGATTTCTGATCCGAATTTTGTTGTAGTATAACTTTTCGCTCGTTCATCGGAATCAGGCGATTCAAGTGCCTAGAGTTTCGTCTCGAAGCCCTCTTTCTGTTTAACCAACTTAAACAAGATTTTGCTACTGTAAAATTTGACTTTAGTCCAGATTAGTAATCAGATCTTGTTTCTTTCGCAGTTTGAGTTTCGTTGCTTCGTTTGATTTGATTCTTTTTGCAAACCGGAGTTCTTAAGTTGAAATTTCTGGTTAGATTTCTTATTTGAGTTTTACCCGTGCATCTTGCTTGATTGCTTATTGTATGTTTGTTTGTTTGCGATAGAGTACCCGGAGTGCGAAGCGTGTTACTACGAGTCTCTAGGTTTCGCGGATCATCAGCAAGGCAAGTAACACTTTGATCATACCTCTTTACTACCCAGTTTTACTGCATTAGATCAATCCTCAAACAATTGCATGGTTAGGATCTGATTAAATTGTGGTTTTGGGAAGTAGATGAGGTAGTACCTATTCACCTGTTTATTATCAAACCTTTGGGAGTTACTTCTACGTTGCTTATACTGCTATGCTATGCTCGTAGACATGGATTGGGTTTGAGTGTATTCATGACAGATGTGAGTTTGTTAATTAATGGTTCAACTTAAGGTGGCAACTTAAATACACATCTGGGTGGATTGGTTGCAGGCACCTGGAGAATCCAGTGTTGTCCTAGGATATCCCGGAGGACCCGTGTGATCATCCTATGGCTCGCCACCCAGGCGCAAAGGGATCATAAGATTATTCATGCTAGAAACTTCCGTGTGCAGCCACAAGCCATTATGGGCTCTGGCATAGTTGAGTAAGTTGCGTGAAGCTCTCGAAGAGGTAGACTAGCAGATGTAGTGGGTTGTAGGTGGTACTGTCTATCCAGAATAGAGAGTTAATGCTTCAGAAAGACTGTGTCTCGAATCTCCGATCATGGATGTATTCGAGTCTTGTGGGGAAAAGTGCGCAAACCTCTGCAGAGTGTACAAACTAATCATGATTAGCCGTGTCCCCGGTTATGGACATCTTGAGTATCTAGATCTTGGATTATCATGTGGATCTCATCACTCTTAATATAAATTTTGATTGGGTTTAATGATGATATTTAATTGGGATTGAGTTGGAGGAACCTTCTCAATGTTTAACAACTACCATGATAGTTAAATAAAATTTATTCCTTTGTTGTAGGAAAAAATTGGGTTCTCGCAAAACACATTAACCATTAGAGCCTCCACCAGCCATTTATGCATGTAGTGATAGCATTATTTCTGTTTCATTACTCTCTTGTGTTACATTGCCAGCATATTCCATGTGCTGACCCATTTCAGGCTGCAACGTATCATGCTGCAGACTTTTCAAACGACGAGTAAGGTGCCTTAGGTCGTGGTCTTTCACTCAGTGATGTCGTTGGAGTTGATGGACTCACTTTATCTTCCAAGCCTTCCGCTGTTATCGTTTTAGATGGCCTTAAGCCATATTTATTGTAATAAGTTCTCTTTTGAGACATTCGATGTAATAAGTGTGTGGTTGCTACTCTGTTATAAATCCTCAAGTACTGTGCGTGTCAGCATTACCGATCCAGGGATGACACTGATGCACAGAGATCAGACTGTTTGAGGTCTGGTCGCTACAAGATGGTATCAGAGCACACGCTGACTGTTGGACATGACCACTAAGCTAAAACCCTAGATCACTTCTCTCTTCTCATTTCTGACTCCTCTCCATTTCCTACTCTTTAGGATGGCGGATGCAAGGAACAAGTTTGCACAACCGGATGAAGACACGCCTTTTGGACGACACTTGAAGGAAGTCACTAGGTACCTGAACATCGGAATACCAAGCTTCACCGGGACTTACAATGCCACTTTACCAGAAGAGGAGCACTGGATGATTCAAGTTCAAGTTCCAGGAAGGACATTTATGCCAGTCACTGAGTCCATAGAGTTGTCCTTTGACGCACCCACCTGGAGTCTAGGCAAAAGCATGGCAGCCCACATCACCATGGGACGCATTGGAGAAGTCTACCACCAGGATCTCAAGGATACTATCTACCAGATTTGTGGGCGCCGAGATGAGCAATGGGAAATGATCAGCACCAGGAAGGATAGATCTATTGCAGCTTTCATCCAGGAGTTAAACCAACACATTCGTCGCCAGGAGAATCAGATGTGCGCGGGCATGATGGATCTTAAGAAGGCAATGACCAGGATCACAGAGATGGAGGAAGAACTCAAGGCTACTCGCGAAGATTATGAGGAGGAAATCATCGTACTAGTGGAGAAGAATGACGACTTGACAAGGAAGCTGGGAGTATTCATGGGAGATCCCGCGCCAGGAGGAGAAGACGACGATTCCACTTGCCCGGAAAACTACATCATCATCGACGGCACCGACTCGGACCCTGACGATAGCGATGATGATTTTGTTGATGAAGCTAGAGCAGATATTATGGAGTCTTCCACCGAGTATTTTTTCTAGTCGACCACCATAACAGTAGTAGTATTCCCCCATGTATATAGTATAGTCCGAGCACTTTTGTAACGATAGTTAGACCGATTGTATGCCCTTGCTTGATTGATTGAGTGATATGTTTGTGTTTGTCTCATGTGCATATGAGTAGTGTTTTCCCCCTAGACCTCATTCTATTCTCTTTTCTCACCTTTTCTAAACCCAGCAGATGCCTCCGAGACGCGACAATGGATTTGCCTTCCCACCGGAGCTCACTCAGTTGATCCAGCAGCAGAATGCATTGATGCAGATACTAGTCCAGAATCAGAATCAGGGGAACAACAACAACAACAACCCACCACCACCACCACCCGTTGATCACTTAACCCGTTTTCTAAGGCTGAATCCGCCGGTGTTCTCCAATAGCACTGAGCCGATAGTTGCAGATGATTGGCTCCGAAAGATTGGAAGGGAGTTGACCACTGCAGGATGCACAGATGCGGAGAGAGTGCGTTTTGCTGCACATCAGCTTGATGGACCCGCAGCATCATGGTGGGAGAATTTCACGGCCACTTACCCCATTGACACTGTTTCATGGGACCAGTTTCAGCAAGCTTTTCGCACTGCCCTGTATCAGCAGGAGCTATGTCCATGAAGAAGCGTGAGTTTCACAACTTACGCCAAGGAGGACGCACCATTGGCCAGTATGTGGATGACTTTAGTAAGCTAGCACGTTATGCCCGAGATGACGTTGCTATGGATGCAGCTAAACAGGAGAAGTTTCGGGAAGGACTGAATGATGAGCTGAGCATGCAGTTGATGGTGGCAAATTTTAATAACTACTAGGAGTTGGTAGATAGAGCTCTCATGATTGAAGGGAAGCAGCAGCAGATTGACAACCGCAAGAGGAAGTATGGACAAGGGAAGTACAATTCTGGAGCTCAGCAGAGACCCCGTTTTACCTCGAACTCGGGAGTACCCCTTCAACATAACCATGGAGGTCACAATCACAATGGAGGGATGTCGCACAACCATAGTAGCTCCAAGAATGGGAATGGTAATGGAGGAAGCAACGGACAGAACCGTTCCAACCCAGCAACGCCCGCCAAGAAGGATCTAAGTCACATTACTTGTTTCAAGTGCGGGAAGAATGGACATTATGCCACGGAGTGTTCTGAAGCAAAGAATGGAAATGGCAATGGAAGCTTTGGGAAGAAGCCCAACCCTTACAACAGGGGACAAGTGAACCACATTAGCATGGAGGAGGTTGAAGCACAACCCGATGTAGTAATAGGTAAGTTTATGGTTAAGTCATTTATTGCAATCGTTCTTTTTGATACTGGTGCATCGCATTCATACATATCAAAGGGATTTGTGGATAAGTTTAAACTGCCAACCCAAGCCCTTAGGTCACCCATGTTAGTAACCTCGCCAGGAGCAGAGTATATGGCTAGCCTATGGTGAGATAGGTTACCATTAAGGATTCGTAACTACCTGTTTCCCTCGGACCTAATAGTATTGGAGTCACAAGGACTGGATGTGATATTAGGCATGGATTGGTTATCGAAGTATGGAGGGAACATTGACTGCGCCAGTAAGTCGATTTTGCTTACCACCCCAGAAGGAAGAAGGATCAAGTTTGTATCCCGGCATGTGCCGAGTAGGACTCAAGTGAATTCCTTATCAGGTGTTGTACAGGAGGAAGTACCAGTGGTGAAGGATTTTCCGGATGTATTTCCAGAAGAGTTTCCAGGCATGCCACCGGATAGAGACATTGAGTTTTTGATCGAGCTTTTGCCAGGCACAGGACCAATATCTAAGAGACCGTACGGAATGCCCGCAAAGGATTTGGAGGAAATTAAGAAGCAGATTAAGGAGTTACTGGATAAAGGCTATATTCACCCAAGTTCGTCACCTTGGGGATCATCAGTACTTCTAGTGGAGAAGAAGGACGGATCGTTGAGGATGGTTGTTGATTATCGAGGATTGAATGAGGTGACGATCAAGAACAAGTACCCACTGCCGATGATAAATGACTTGTTTGACCAACTGCAAGGAGCTAAGGTGTTTTCCAACATCGATCTACGATCAGGGTACCACCAACTGAAGATTCGAGAGCAGGATATACCTAAGACAACCTTTACCACAAGGTACGGGCTATATGAGTATACTGTTATGTCATTTGGTCTGACTAACGCACCTGCCTATTTCATGAACATGATGAACAAATTGTTTATGGAGTTTTTGGATAAGTTCGTCGTGGTGTTCATTGATGATATTCTGGTCTACTCGAAGAATGAAGAGGAACATAAGGAGCATTTGCGTTTGGTACTTGGGAAGCTCAGAGAACATCAGCTATACGCCAAGTTCAGCAAGTGTGAGTTTTGGTTGAAGGAAGTTGGATTTCTTGGACATGTTATATCTGGAGAAGGAATAGCGGTAGACCCCACCAAAGTTGTCACTGTGACAAATTGGGAAGCACCCACGTTAGTTGGAGAGATCCGGAGTTTTCTTGGACTCGCAGGATACTACCGGAGGTTCATTGAGAATTTCTCGAAGATTGCAAAACCCATGACGGAGTAGTTGAAGAAGGACACCAAGTTCAAATGGAATGAGGAATGTGAGGCCAGTTTTCAGGAGTTGAAGAAACGCTTGGTTACAGCTCCAGTGTTGATTCTTCCAGAGCAACGCAAGGATTACCAGGTGTATTGCGACGCTTCTCGTCGAGGACTTGGAGCAGTGCTTATGCAGGAGGGAAGAGTTGTTTCATATGCCTCCCGACAACTTAAACCCCATGAGTTGAATTATGCTACACATGATTTGGAGTTAGCAGCTGTAGTGCATGCGTTGAAAACGTGGAGACACTTTCTCATTGGAAACCATTGTGAGGTGTACACGGATCACACGAGTTTGAATTACATCTTCACTCAGAAGGAGTTGAATCTCAGGCAGAGGAGATGGTTAGAGCTCATTAAGGATTATGATATGAAGTTGCATTATCATCCCGGAAAGGCTAACGTAGTAGCCGATGCTTTGAGCCGCAAGAGTCATGTCAATACACTCATGACCGGAGAATTACCCAAGGAGTTAGCGGAGGATCTTCGTGAGCTATGTTTGGAAATAGTTCCGAGAGGTTTTGTAGCCGCACTGGAGATTCAGTCAACTTTGATGGATAAGATCAGGGAAGATCATAAGACGGACAAGGAGATTGCCGAGATAAAGGAAAGAATGAGCAAAGGAAAAGCTAAGGGATTTCATGAAGATGAGCACGGTACCCTATGGTTTGAGGACCGCGTTTATGTGCCTAATGATCTGGAGATCAGGAAGTTGATTCTGCAAGAGGCCCATGATTCGCCGTATTCGATTCACCCAGGAAATACCAAGATGTATCTGGATTTGAAGGATAGTTTCTGGTGGACCGGAATGAAGAAGGATATTGCGGAGTATGTAGCAGTTTGTGATGTATGTCAGAGAGTGAAGGCAGAACATCAGAAGCCAGCAGGATTACTACAACCGCTGCCGATACCCGAATGGAAGTGGGACAAGCTAGGCATGGATTTTATCACGGGATTACCTAGGACTCGTTCAGGCTATGACTCGATATGGGTTGTAGACGATCGTTTGACGAAGGTAGCTCATTTCATCCCAGTGAAGATCACTTACACCAGTGCTAAGTTGGCAAAGATATACATGACCAGGATCGTGTGTCTGCATGGAGTTCCGAGGACCATTGTATCAGATAGAGGAACCCAGTTTACCTCCAAGTTTTGGAATCAGTTGCATGAGACTTTGGGAACCAGGCTAGAGTTCAGTACAACTTTTCACCCGCAGACAGATGGATAGACTGAGAGAGTCAATCAGATTCTGGAGGGCATGTTGAGAGCTTGTGCGCTAGACTATGGATCTAGTTGGGACGATAATTTGCCATATGCAGAGTTCTCTTACAACAACAGCTATCAAGCCAGTTTGAAGATGGCCCCTTTCGAAGCATTGTACGGAAGGAGGTGCAGGACACCGTTGTTGTGGGATGAAGTTGGAGATCGCGAGTTGTTTGGACCCGATTTGATTAAAGAATCTGAAGAGAAGGTTAAGCTGATTCGCGATAGACTCAAGGTAGCACAGTCTAGGCAGAAGAGCTATGCGCATTCTAAGCGCAAGGAGATAGTTTACAAAGTTGGAGACAGTGTATCTTCGTGTATCACCACTTCGAGGAGTGAAGCATTTTGGAGTTAAGGGAAAGTTAGCCTCGAGATTTGTAGGACCTTACCGTGTTTTGGAACGTATGGGAGAAGTTGCCTACAAGTTGGAATTGCCCGAAGGATTGTCAAGAGTTCACGATGTGTTCCATGCTGATATCCCTTTGAGAGATACAATGCCACTGGAAGCGATACAGTTGGATAGCAATTTGACATACGAGGAGAAACCAGTCAAGATTCTCGAGTTTGCCAGCCGAGTTACACGCAGCAAGGTTATCAAGTTCTGCAAAGTTCAGTGGAGCCACCATACCGAGGATGAAGCCACCTGGGAACGAGAGGAAGACCTACGAAAGGATCACCCTCACCTATTTTCTAGCCAACCCGAATCTCGAGGGTGAGATTCATCTTAAGGGGGGTAGGTTTGTAACATCCCAAATTTTCAATTTGGAATGTTATACAATAGATCATCTTTGCATATCATATTTTTATTGCATTTTGGCTTGATCCTAGAAATCCTACGCAACTCAAGGACCCACAGAGAGAGTTGGGGATTTCGTTATTTTCATATTTGAGTTTTCTCAAATTTTGAAAAGAGGATCGTTTGATTTTAATTATTTTCTCTTCGAATATTTCTTTTAAGAAAAATAAAGAGAGGGGATAAAATGACTTCCTCAAAATAAAGAAATATTGGACAATTAAAATTAAAATCAAATAAGAATTTTATTCGGAGTTTTATCGCTATTTTATTTGAATTAGGAAAAATATGCGTTTTTCAATATTGCATTAGAGTCCCAAATAAATGTTCACCTTGTCCGGTAGATTTTTAGAGGACCGGGAAAATTTATTTCAGGATTTTTGGAGTCCGTTTAGTATTTCTTTTCTTTGTTTTCCGGCGTGGAATAATTTAAAAAAAGGAGGAAACCGACTTCGGGCCGTACCCGAGCGGGACTCCGCCCGAGGGGGCTTTATAAGCCGCGTCGGCCGAACCCCGAAGCCCATCAGC
>NC_057808.1:216574564-216597115 GCF_018294505.1 Triticum aestivum
GGAGCCGCACCGCCGCCGCCGCCGTCTCGCCCGACCCGCCGGAGGTAGCCGCCGTCCTCGGTTTTCGCGAGAAAACCGATCAATTTTTTTCGAAACCCTAGATCTGTTTTTTTCAGATCTGGTTCGTTTTTTTCAGTTTAGTTATTCAGCGGACGTTCGTGCGTACATTCGTTTTAACGAACAGTTTTCGCCCGTTAGCCGCAGATAATGAACGTTCATTCGTTAGCCTGTCCGTCAGTTTTTCTTTTTCTCGGATTTTTCGCGATTATTTTCGCTCGCGATTTCTGAGCCGATTTTTGTTCTAGTATAACTTTTCGCTAGTTTATCGGAATCAGGCGATTCAAGCGCCTAGAGTTTCGTCTCGAAGCCCTCTTTCTGTTTAACCAACTTAAAGAAGATTTTGCTACTGTAAAATTTGACTTTAGTCCAGATTAGTAATCAGATCTTGTTTCTTTCGCAGTTTGAGTTTCGTTGCTTCGTTTGATTGATTCTTTTTGCAAACCGGAGTTCTTAAGTTGAAATTTCTAGTTAGATTTCTTATTTGAGTTTTACCCGTGCATCTTGCTTGATTGCTTATTGTATGTTTTTTTGTTTGCGATAGAGTACCCAGAGTGCGAAGCGTGTTACTACGAGTCTCTATGTTTCGCGGATCATCAGCAAGGCAAGTAACACTTTGATCATACCTCTTTACTACCCAGTTTTATTCCATTAGATCAATCCTCAAACAATTGCATGGTTAGGATCTGATTAAATTGTGGGTTTGGAAGTAGATGAGGTAGTACCTATTCACCTGTTTATTATCAAACCTTTGGGAGTTACTTCTACGTTGCTTATACTGCTATGCTATGCTCGTAGACGTGGATTGGGTTTGAGTGTATTCATGACAAATGTGAGTTTGTTAATTAATGGTTCAACTTAAGGTCGCAACTTAAATACACATCTGGGTGGATTGGTTGCGGGCACCTGGAGAATCCAGTGTTGTCCTAGGATATCCTGGAGGACCCGTGTGATCATCCTACGGCTCGCCACCCAGGCTCTAAGGGATCATAAGATTATTCATGCTAGAAACTTCCGTGTGCAGCCACAAACCATTATGGGCTCTGGCATAGTTAAGTAAGTTGCGTGAAGCTCTCGAAGAGGTAGACTAGCAGATGTAGTGGGTTGTAGGTGGTACTGTCTATCCAGAGTAGAGAGTTAATGCTTCAGAAAGACTGTGTCTCGAATCTCCGATCATGGATGTATTCGAGTCTTGTGGGGAAAAGTGCGCAAACCTCTGCAGAGTGTACAAACTAATCATGATTAGCCGTGTCCCCGGTTATGGACATCTTGAGTATCTAGATCTTGGATTATCATGTGGATCTCATCACTCTTAATATAAATTTTGATTGGGTTTAATGATCATATTTAATTGGGATTGAGTTGGAGGAACCTTCTCAATGTTTAACAACTACCATGATAGTTAAATAAAATTTATTCCTTTGTTGTAGGGGAAAATTGGCTTTTCACAAAACACATTAACCATTAGAGCCTCCACCAGCCATTTATGCATGTAGTGATAGCATTATTTCTGTTTCATTACTCTCTTGTGTTACATTGCCAGCATATTCCATGTGCTGACCCGTTTCGGGCTGCAACGTATCATGTTGCAAACTTTTCAGACGACGAGTAAGGTGCCTTAGGTCGTGGTCTTTCACTCAGTGATGCCGTTGGAGTTGATGGACTCACTTTATCTTCCAAGCCTTCCGTTGTTATCGTTTTAGATGGCCTTAAGCCATATTTATTGTAATAAGTTCTCTTTTGAGACATTCGATGTAATAAGTGTGTTTTTTCTACTCTGTTATAAATCCTCAAGTACTGTGCGTGTCAGCGTTACCGATCCAGGGATGACACTGATGCACAGAGATCAGACTGTTTGAGGTCTGGTCGCTACAATGCATGTGCTTGCTGATCCTACTTGCAATTATTATGAGAGAGGAACTACATCTCCGCCTCTCTATGTCTCCAACACGATAGAATTGCTAGAAACTGCTTATGCTATGTATTGGCCTTTACTTGATGCGCATGAATTGTTCTTTTATGACATGCTAGTGCGTAGGAAAAGAGTTAGACTTCGTCATTGCTTGATATACGTTGCCTTGTGCTCACTACTAAATGCCAAATCATTGCTAATTAAAATTGGCTTTGTTATACCTTGGGATCCGGGTGGATTCATTACTTGAGCACTTTATGCCTGGCTTAATGGCTTTAAAGAAAGCACTGCCAGGGAGACAACTCAGAAGTTTTAGGAAGTCATTTATTTCTGTTGAGTGCTTTTATAAAGTTTAAAAACAAAAAAATATAGAGGGGAACTTAACACTTCACAAAAAGGAAAGTGAAAGTGAGAGGGACGATCATTGTGAAAGTGGGAGCTAGCCTTGAACTTTGTTCATGCCCATGGAAACTTTGTGAATCTTGAATTACAGAAACTTTTCAACAAAAATAATTATCCCCTTGTACAATTCCATTGTATTATAAAAATAATGTGCCAAGATTTGCCTTTAGGATGATTAGATTGCTTGTTGGTATGTGCAGTGCAGAAACAGAAACTTTGGCTGTAGCACGTGAATTTTCATTTTTTACTGGAACGTCAAACATTTCCGAAACTTTATGTACAGTCTTGCTATACAAATTGTTTATGTTGTCCTAAATTTTCAGAATTTTTGGAGTACCAGAAGCATGGTAGATGTTCAGATTACTACAGACTGTCCTGTTTAAGACATATTCTGTTTTTGATGCATTGTTTTGCTTGTCTTGATGAAACTATCGATTCTATCGGTGGTATAAGCCATGAAAAAAGTTATATTACAGTAACTACAGTGCAAAAACAAAACATGAATTGGTTTGCAACAGTACTTAGAATAGTGATTTGCTTTATTATACTAACGGATCTTATCGAGTTTTTGTTGAGTTTTGTGTGGATGAAGTGATCAAAGATTGAGGAGGTCTCGATATGAGGAGAAGGAGGAGAGGCAAGAGCTCATGCTTGGGGATGCCCAAGGCACCCCAAGTAAATATTCAAGGAGACTCAAGCGTCTAAGCTTGGGGATGCCCCGAAAGGCATCCCATCTTTCTTCAACAAGTATCGGTATGTTTTCGATTTCGTTTCATTCGCGTGATATGTGCAAATCTTGGAGCGTCTTTTGCTTTTAGTTTTCACTTTTCTTTTATGCACCATGCTGGTATGAGATAGTGCATGGTTGACTTATAGAATGCTCATTGCACTTCACTTATATCTTTTGAGTATGGCTTTATAGAATGCTTCATGTGCTTCACTTATATCATTTGAAGTTTGGATTGCCTATTTCTCTTCACATACAAAACCATTGTTGATAGAATGCTCTTTTGCTTCACTTATATTTGTTAGAGCATGATATTTTGTAGAAAGAATTAAACTCTCATGCTTCACTTATATCTATTTAGAGAGTCAAAAGGAATTGGTCAATTGCATGGTTAGTCATAAAATCCTACATAAAACTTGTGGATCACTGAATATGATATGTTTCATTCCTTGCAACAGTTTTGCGATATAGAGATGGAATATGTGGGAGGTACTAGTAAACGGTTGTGGTTAGTAAGAATATTGGTGTTAAGGTTTGTGATTCCCGAAGCATGCACATATAATCTCTCGTTATGCTATGAAGTTGGAGCATGATTTATTATTGATTGTCTTCCTTATGAGTGGTGGTCGGGGACGAGCGACAGTCTTTTCCTACCAATCTATCCCCCTAGGGGCATGCGTAATAGTACTTTGCTTCGAGGGCTAATAAACTTTTGCAATAAGTATATGAGTTCTTTATGACTAATGCGAGTCCATGGATTATATACACTCTTACCTTTCCGCAATTTGCTAGCCTCTACGGTACCGTGCATTGCCCTTTCTCACATCGAGAGTTGGTGCAAACTTCGCCGGTGCATCCAAACCCCGTGATATGATACGCTCTATCACACATAAGCCTTATTATATCTTCCTCAAAACAGCCACCATACCTACCTATCATGGCTTTTCCATGACCATTCCGAGATATATTCCCATGCAACTTCCACCGCTTTCGTTTGATGACTTGAGCATTCATTGTCATATTGCTTTGCATGATCATATAGGTGACATAGTAGTTGTGGCTCAGCCACCGTTCATCATTTTTCATACATGTTACGCTAGATCATTGCACATCCTGGTACATGCCAGAGGCATTCATATAGAGTCATACTTTGTCATAGGTATCGAGTTGTATTTTTTATTTCTTTTGAGTTATAAGTAAATTGAAGTGTGATGATCATCATTATTCATTTTTAGAGCAGTGCCCCAGTGAGGAAAGGATGATGGAGACTATGATTCCCCCACAAGTCGGGATGAGACTCCAGACAATGAGAGAGAAAAAAGAAAAAAAAAGAAAAAAGAAAAAAAGAAAAAGAAAAATAAACAAAGAGAGAAGGGGCATTGTTAGTATCCTTTACCACACTTGTGCTTCAAAGTAGACCATGTTTTTCATATGGAGAGTCTCCTATGTTGTCACTTTCATATACTAGTGGGAATTTTTCATTATAGGATTAGATGCACACCCACTTAGTTTTCATATTGAGCTTTCATACACTTATAGCTCTTAGTGCATTCATTGCATGGCAATCCCTACTCCTCACGTTGATATCAATTGATGGGCATCTCCATAGCCCGTTGGTTAGCCGCGTTGATGTGAGACATTCTTACTTTTTTGTCTCCTTTATATTTACCCCTATCATCATACTCTATTCCACCCATAGTGCTATATCCATGGCTTGCGCTCATGTATTGTGTGAGGGTTGAAAAAGCTGAAGCGCGTTAAAAAGTACGAACCAATTGCGCGGCTTGTCATCGGGGTTGTGCATGATGAATACTTTGTGTTAAGAAGACATGACAAGACTATATGATTTTGTAGGGATAGCTTTCTTTAGCGTTGATATTTTAAAAAGACATGATTGTTTGTTGGGATGCATGAGTATTGATGTCTTTATGTCAAATTATAGACTATTGCTTTGAATCACTTATGTCTTAATATTCATGCCATGATTAGATATATGATCAAGTTTATGCTAGGTAGCATTCCACTTCAAAAATTATCTTTTTATCATTTACCTGCTCGAGAACGAGCAGGAATTAAGCTTGGGGATGCTGATACGTCTCCGTCGTATCTATAATTTTTTATTGTTTCATGCCAATATTATATCACTTTCACATTTTTTTTGGCAACTTTTTATATGTTTTATTGTACTAACCTATTGATCCAGTGCCCAGTGCCAGTTCTTGTTTGTTGCATTTTTTTGTATCACAGAAAATCCATATCAAACGAAGTCCAAATGCAATAAAATTTTACAGAGAATTATTTTGGAATATATGTGATTTTTGGGAGTTGGAATCACCGCAAAGGAGGCCCACACAGCCCACAAGACACCAGGGTGCGCCAGAGGCCCCTAGCACATGGTGGTGGGTTGTGCTCACCTCGTACGTCGGTTGGAGCTCTACTTCGGGCGCAAGGAAGCTGATATGCAGCAAAAAATCATGCTAAAATCTCAGCGCAATCGGAGTTACGAATCTCCCGGAATATAAGAAACAGTTTTCGGCCAGATCAGGGGACCGCAAAACAGAAGAGAACAGAGAGAGAGATCCAATCTCAGAGGGGCTCCCGTCCCTCCGCCGCCATGGAGGCCATGGACTAGAGGGGGAACTCTCCTCCCATCTAGGGGGGAGGCCAAGGAAGAAAAAGAAGAAGGGGGGCTCTCTCCCACTCTCTCTCGGTGGCGCCGGAGTGCCGCCGGGGCAAGGATCGTGACGGCGATCGACATCAACAATCTTGCTACTGTCAACACCAACTTTCTTCCCCTCTAGGCAGCGGTGTAACACCGCTTCTCCCCGCTGTAATCTCTACTTAAAATGGTGCTCAACTCCATCTATTATTTCCCAATGATATTTGGCTATCCTATGATGTTTGAGTAGATCCGTTTTGTCCTGTGGGTTAATCGTGATCTTGGTTGGTATGATTGTATATTTTATTTATGGTGCTGTCCTACGGTGCCCTCCGTCTCGCACAAACGTGAGGGGCCCCCGCTGTAGGGTGTTGCAATATGTTCATGGTTTGCTTATTGTCAGTGTTGCGGGGGTGACAACAACCTAAACGTGGATAAGTGGGTTATGGCGTATGGGAGTAAAGAGGACTTGGTACAATGCTATGGTTGGGTTTCATGACCTTAATGATCTTTAGTAGTTGCGGATGCTTGCTAGGGGTTCAATCATAAGTGCATATGATCCAAGTAGAGAAAGTATGTTAGCTCATGCCTCTTCCTCATATAAAATTACAAGAATGATTACCGGTACTTGTTATCGATTGCCTAGGGACAAATGACTTTCTTGTTGACAGAAGCTATGCACTTTATTACCTTGCAATTTATTCGTAGTTTTATTCTCGCAAAGTACTCGTGGTTTTATCCTTGCAAAACAGTTCCATACTTGTTTCCGGTAAAGCAAACGTCAAGTGTGCGTAGAGTTGTACTGGTGGTTGATAGAACTTGAGGGAATATTTGTTCTACCTTTAGCTCCTCGTTGGGTTTGACACTCTTATTTATCGAAGAAGGCTACAAACGATCCCCTATACTTGTGGGTTATCAACGCCCCCCATGGGCTGTCTGAATTGGACAAGGGGAAGGGGGTGCGCCCCCCTCTCCTTCTCCCTATCCCTCTCCTTCCCTTTTCCCCCTCCGAAAGAAAGGAAAGGGGGGCCGACTAGGACTAGGAGTCCTAGCCGGTCCCCCCATGTCGCGCCTCTTGTGGCCGGCCTCCTCCCCTCCTCCTTTATATACGGGGGCAGGGGGCACCCCATAGCACATCAATTGTTCTCTTAGCCGTGTGCGGTGCCCCCCTCCATAGTTCACTCCTCCGGTCATAACGCCGTAGTGCTTAGGCGAAGCCCTGCTCGGATCACATCACCATCACCGTCACCACGCCGTCGTGCTGATGAAACTCTCCCTCGCCACTTTGCTGGATCAAGAGTTTGAGGGACGTCATCGAGCTGAACATGTGCAGAACTCGGAGGTGCCGTACGTTCGGTGCTTGATCGGTTGGATCGCGAAAACGTTTGACTACATCAACCGCGTTAAGCTAACGCTTCCGCCTTCAGTCTACGAGGGTACGTGGACACACTCTACCCCTCTCGTTGCTATGCATCTCCTAGATAGATTTTGCGTGATCATAGGATTTTTTTTAAAATTGCACGCTACGTTCCCCAACAATGGTATCAGAGCCAGGTTTATGCGTAGATGATATGCACGAGTAGAACACAAAGAGTTGTGGGCGATCATAGTCATACTGCTTACCACCAACGTCTTATTTTGATTCGGCGGTATTGTTGGATGAAGCGGCCCGGACCAACCTTACATGACCACGTTCATGAGACCGGTTCCACTGACAGACATGCAACTTGTTTTGCATAAAGGTGGCTGGCGGGTGTCTATTTCTCCAACTTTAGTTGAATCGAATTTGACTACGGCCGGTCCTTGTTGAAGGTTAAAACAGCACACTTGACGAAACATCATTGTGGTTTTGATGCGTAGGTAAGAACGGTTCTTACTAGAAGCTCGTAGCAGCCACGTAAAACTTGCAACAACAAAGTAGAGGACGTCTAACTTGTTTTTGCAGGGCATGTTGTGATGTGACATGGTCAAGACATGATGTGACATAAGTTATTGTATGAGATGATCATGTTTTGTAAAAGTTATCAGCAACTGGCAGGAGCCTTATGGTTGTCGCTTTATTGTATGAAGTGCAATCGCCATGTAATTGCTTTACTTTTTCACTATGCGTTAGCGTAGTTGTAGCTGCAATAGTTGGTGAGACAACAACGACGCTACGATCGAGATCAAGGTGTCAAGCTGGTGATGATGGAGATCATAACGGTGCTTTGGAGATGGAGATCAAAGGCACAAGATGATGATGGCCATATCATGTCACATATTTTGATTGCATGTGATGTTTATCTTTTATGCATCTTATTTTGCTTAGTACGGCGGTAGCATTATAAGATGATCTCTCACTAAATTTCAAGGTATAAGTGTTCTCCCTGAGTATGCACCGTTGGACAGTTCGTCGTGCCGAGACACCACGTGATGATTGGGTGTGATAAGCTCTACATTCACATACAACGGGTGCAAGATAGTTTTGCACGTGCGGAATACTCGAGTTAAACTTGACGATCCTAGCATGTACAGACATGGCCTCGGAACACTGAGACCAAAAGGTCGAACGTGAATCATATAGTAGATATGATCAACATAGAGATGTTCACCATTGAAAACTACTCCATCTCACGTGATGATCGAACATGGTTTAGTTGATATGGATCACGTGATCATTTAGATGACTCGAGGGATGTCTATCTAAGTGGGAGTTCTTAAGTAATATGATTAAATTGAACTTAAATTTATCATGAACTTAGTCCTGATAGTTTTTGCATATCTATGTTGTTGTAGATCAATGGCCCGTGCTACCGTTCCCTTGAATTTTAATGCGTTCCTAGAGAAAGCTAAGTTGAAAGATGATGGTAGCAACTACACAGACTGGGTCCATAACTTGAGGATTATCCTCATTGCTACACAGAAGAATTATGTCCTTGATGCACCGCTAGGTGAAAAGCCCCCTCCCGCTAATGTAGACGCTTTGAATGTCTGGCAGACGCGGTCTGATGACTACTCTATAGTTCAGTGTGCCATGCTCTACGGCTTAGAATCGGGACTTCAAAGATGTTTTGAATGTCATGGACCATATGAGATGTTCCGAGAGTTGGAGTTAATATTTCAAGCAAATGCCCGAGTTGAGAGATATGAAGTCTCCAACAAGTTCTATAGCTGCAAAATGGAGGAGAATAGTTCTATCAGTGAACACATACTTAGAATGTCTGGGTACCATAACCACTTGACTCAGCTGGGAGTTAATCTTCCGGATGATAGTGTTATTGACAGAGTTCTTCAATCACTGCCACCAAGCTACAAAATGCTTCGTGATGAACTATAATATGCAAGGGATGGATAAGACAATTCCCGAGATCTTCGCTATGCTCAAAGCTGCGGAGGTAGAAATCAAGAAAGAGCATCAAGTGTTGATGGTGAACAAGACCACTAGTTTCAAGAAAAAGGGCAAAGGAAAGACGGGGAACTTCAAGAAGAATGGCAAGCAAGTTGCCACTCCCAGGAAGAAGCCCAAGTCTGGACCTAAGCCTGAAATTGAGTGCTTCTACTGCAAAGGAACTGGACACTGGAAGCGGAACTGCCCCAAGTATTTGGCGGATAAGAAGGATGGCAAAGTGAAAGGTATATTTGATATACATGTTATTGATGTGTACCTTACTAATGCTTGTAGTAGCACCTGGGTATTTGATACTAGTTCTGTTGCTCATATTTGCAACTCGAAACAGGGGCTACGGATTGAACGAAGATTGGCTAAGGACGAGGTGATGCGCGTCGGAAATGGTTCCAAGGTCAATGTGATCGCCGTCGGCACGCTACCTCTACATATACATTCGGGATTAGTTTTAGACCTGAATAATTGTTATTTGGTGCCAGCGTTGAGCATGAACATGTTATGTGGATCTTGTTTGATGCGAGACAGTTATCCATTTAAATCAGAGAATAATGGTTGTTCTATTTATATGAGTAATATCTTTTATTGTCATGCACCCTTGATGAGTGGTCTATTTTTGTTGAATCCCGATCGTAGTGATACAAATATTCATAATATTGATGCCAAAAGATGGAAAGTTAATAATGATAGTGCAACTTATTTGTGGTACTGTCGTTTGGGTCATATTGGTGTAAAGCGCATGAAGAAACTCCATGCAGATGGGCTTTTGGAATCACTTGATTATGAATCACTTGATACTTGCGAACCATGCCTCTTGGGCAAGATGACTAAGACTCCGTTTTCCGGAACAATGGAGCGAGCCACTGACTTATTGGAAATAATACATACTGATGTATGCGGTCCGATGAGTGTTGAGGCTCGCGGCGGGTATCATTATTTTCTGACCTTCACAGATGATTTGAGCAGATATGGGTATATCTACTTAATGAAACATAAGACTGAAACATTTGAAAAGTTCAAAGAATTTCACAGTGAAGTGGAAAATCATCGTAACAAGAAAATAAAGTTTCTATGATCTGATCGTGGAGGCGAATATTTGAGTTACGAGTTTGGTCTTCATTTGAAACAATGTGGAATAGTTTCACAACTCACGCCACCTGGAACACCACAACTTACGAGTTTGGGGATATGCATTAGAGACAGCTGCATTCCCATTAAATAGGGAACCATCTAAATCTGTTGAGATGACACCGTATGAACTATGGTTTGGCAAGAAACCTAAGCTGTCGTTTCTTAAAGTTTGGGGTTGTGATGCTTATGTGAAAAAGTTTCAGCCTGTTAAGCTCGAACCCAAATCGGAGAAGTGCGTCTTCATAGGATACCCAGAAGAAACTATTGGGTACACCTTCTATCACAGATCCGGAGGCAAGATATTTGTTGCTAAGAATGGATCCTTTCTAGAGAAGGAGTTTCTCTCGAAAGAAGTGAGTGGGAGGAAAGTAGAACTTGATGAGGTAATTGTACCTTCTCTCGAGTTGGAAAGTAGTTCATCACAGAAATCAGTTCTAGTGATGCCTACACCAATTAGTGAGGAAGCTAACAATGATGATCATGAAACTTCAGATCAAGTTACTAGCGAACCTCGTAGGTCAAGCAGAGCATGTTCCGCACCAGAGTGGTACGGTAATCCTGTTCTGGAAGTCATGTCACTAGACCATGACGAACCTGCGAACTATGAGGAAGCGATGATGAGCCCAGATTCCGCGAAATGGCTTGAGGCCATGAAATCTGAGATGGGATCCACATATGAGATCAAAGTATGGACTTTGGTTGACTTGCCCGATTATCGGGAAGCCATAGAAAATAAATGGATCTTCAAGAAGAAGACTGACACTGATGGTAATGTTACTGTCTACAAAGCTTGACTTATTGCGAAAGGTTTTCGACAAGTTCAAGGAGTTGACTACGATGAGACCTTCTCACCCGTAGCGATGCTTAAGTTTGTCCGAATCATGTTAGCAATTGCCGCATTTCATGATTATGGAATTTGGCAAATGGATGTCAAACTGCATTCCTTAATGGATTTCTTAAAGAAGAGTTGTATATGATGCAACCAGAAGGTTTTGTCGATCCTAAAGGTGCTAACAAAGTGTGGAAGATCCAGCGATCCATTTATGGACTGGTGCAAGCCTCTCGGAGTTGGAATATACGCTTTGATAGTGTGATCAAAGCATATGGTTTTATACAGACTTTTGGAGAAGCCTATATTTACAAGAACGTGAGTGGGAGCTCTGTAGCATTTCTAATATTATATGTGGATGACATATTGTTGATTGGAAATGATATAGAATTTCTGGATAGCATAAAAGGATATTTGAATAAAAGTTTTTCTATGAAAGACCTCGGTGAAGGTGCTTATATATTGGGCATCAAGATCTATAGAGATAGATCAAGATGCTTAATTGGACTTTCACAAAGCACATACCTTGATAAAGTTTTGAATAAGTTCAAAATGGATCAAGCAAAGAAAGGGTTCTTGCCTGTTTTACAAGGTGTGAAGTTGAGTCAGACTCAATGTCCGACCACTGCAGAAGATAGAGAGAAAATGAAAGTCATTCCCTATGCTTCAGCCATAGGTTCTATCATGTATGCAATGCTGTGTACCAGACCTAATGTGTGCCTTGCTATCAGTTTAGCAGGGAGGTACCAAAGTAATCCTTGTCATTACGGTTTGACTGATAAAGATCTTAGTAGAATATGTAGGAACCAATATGAGCATCCAGGTTCCGCTGTTGGTTATTGACCGAAGAGATGTCTCGGTCATGTCTACATAGTTCTCGAACCCGTAGGGTCCGCATGCTTAACGTTCGATGACGATTTGTATTATGAGTTATGTGTTTTTTGGTGACCAAAGATTGTTCGGAGTCCCGGATGAGATCACGGACATGACGAGGATTCTCGAAATGGTCAAGAGGTAAAGATTGATATATTGTACGATGGTATTCAGACACCGGAATAGTTTCGGAGTGGTTCGGGTATTTTTCGGAGTACCGAGGGGTTACCGGAACCCCCCGGGGAAGTAATGGGCCTACATGGGCCATAGGGGAGAGAGAGGGGAGCCCACAAGGGGTGGCTCGCCCCCCATGGGCTGTCCGAATTGGACAAGGGGAAGGGGGCGCGGCCCCTCTTTCCTTCTCCCTCTCCATCTCCTTCCCTTTTCCCCTCTGAAAGAAAGGAAAGGGGGACTGACTAGGACTAGGAGTCCTAGTCGGTCCCCCCCATGGCGCGCCCCTTGTGGCCGGCCTCCTCCCCTCCACCTTTATATACGGGGGCAGGGGGCACCCCATAGCACATCAATTGTTCTCTTAGCAGTGTGCGGTGCCCCCTCCACAGTTTACTCCTCCAGTCATAGCGTCGTAGTGCTTAGGCGAAGCCCTGCATGGATCACATCACCATCACCCTCACCACGCCGCTGTGCTAACAAAACTCTCCCTTGACACTTTGCTGGATCAAGAGTTTGAGGGACGCCATTGATACGTCTCCAACGTATCTATAATTTTTGATTGTTCCATGCTGTTTTATTATCAATGTTGGATGTTTTATAATCATTTTATAGTCATTTTATATCATTTTTTGGTACTAACCTATTGACATAGTGCCAAGTGCCACTTGCTGTTTTTTCCATGTTTTTTACATCGCAGGAAATCAATATCAAACAGAGTCCAAATGCCACGAAACTCCACGATGATTTTTTATGGGCCAGAAGGAAGGCAATGGGCCCTGGTTGCACCTGGGGGGTGCCCCGAGGGGGCACAACCCACCAGGGCACGCTAGGAGGCCCATGCGCTCCCTGGTGGGTTGTGCCCACCTCGGGTGCCCCCCGGACCGCTTCTTTGCTCTATAAATACCACAATATTCCAGAAACCCTAGAACAAGCGTCGAAATATTCATCCAGCCACCGCAGAGTCCAGAACCACCAGATCCAATGTAGACACCATCACGGAGGGGTTCACCACTTCCATTGGTGCCTCTCTGATGATGCGTGAGTAGTTCTTTGTAGACCTTCAGGTTCGTAGTTAGTAGCTAAATGGCTTTCTCTCTCTCGCTGAATTCTCAATACAATGGTCTCTTGGAGATCCATATGATGTAACTCTTTTGCGATGTGTTTGTTGGGATCTGATGAACTTTGAGTTTATGATCAGTCATATCTTTTTATATCCATGAAAGTTATTTGAGTTCCTTTGATCTCTTATATGCATGATCTCTTATAGCCTCGTATTTCTTCTCCGACATTTGGGTTTTGTTTGGCCAACTTGATCTATTTGTCTTGCAATGGGAAGAGGTGCCCGGTAGTGGGTTCGATCTTACGGTGCTCAATCCCAGTGACAGAAGGGGAAACAACACGTATGTATCGTTGCTACTAAGGATAAAAAGACGGGATCTATATCTACCGCCATATAAATAAACGGATCTTGTCTACATCATGTCATCGTTCTTATTGCATTACTTCATTTTTCTATGAACTTAATACACTAGATGCATGTTGGATAGCGGTCGATGTGTGGAGTAGTAGTAGTAGACGCAGGCAGGAGTTGGTCTACTAATCTTGGACGTGATGCCTATGTAATGATAATTGCCTGGATATCGTCATAATTATTTGAAGTTCTATCAATTGCCCAACAGTAATTTGTTTACCCACCGTTGCTATTTTTCTCGAGAGAAGCCACTAGTGAAACCTACGGCCCCCGGGTCTTTCTTCTCATATATTTGCCTTGCGATCTACTTTTCCTTTGCATTTTTATTCAGATCTATTAAACCAAAAATACAAAAATACCTTGCTGCGTTTT
The DNA here is from genome assembly GCF_018294505.1 of Triticum aestivum. Taxonomy (NCBI): domain Eukaryota; kingdom Viridiplantae; phylum Streptophyta; class Magnoliopsida; order Poales; family Poaceae; genus Triticum; species Triticum aestivum. The sequence continues at coordinate 216,588,551 of NC_057808.1, forward strand.
ATCTTTATTTATTTTATTTGGCGTTCTATCTATCAATCCACTACAATTTACCGCCCGTCCACTTGCCTATCTTGAGGCGCCGTACCCCGGAAGGGATTGTCAACCCCTTTAACTCGTCGGGTTGCGAGGCCTTCGCTGTGCTACATCATCCCTCCCTCTCCGGGGAAATACCGACGTAGTTCCAGCTGCCATCAAGGAAGAATTTCTGGCGCCGTTGCCATGGAGGATCTTCAACATAACCCGGTTCCTAATCACAAATCTCATCTCCTTGCAATTTACATTATTTTCCATTTGCCTCTCGTTTTCCTCTCCCCCACTTCACAAAAATTTGCCGTTTTATTCGCCTCTCTTTTTCCGTTCGCCTTTTTCTTGTCAGATCTATTCTTTGTTTGCAATCATGAGTGATTTTGGTATGGCACCAACAGATGATGGCATGACTCCTAAGATGGGATGTACGGGCAATATGGATGCTAAAACTTTTATCTTGGGTCAAGGGTATGTTATGGGAAAAGAACGTATCCAAGAATTTTTCAATTGTGTTGGGAATCTAAGTCTTGATGATGCTCATATACTTTAAACTACTAGATCTTATGCGGATGCTATTTCAGCACTAGTTTCGAAACTTGAAAGTAAATTTATTCGTACTCATCCTACTTTGCAAAGATTGTTTTTTGAGCTCCCCGATATAAAGAATCCTAGGGCTAAAAAGTTGGCCACTCTCGTTCTTATGAATGAGTTTGACTACATAATTCGGGAAGCTAGAGAAATGTTTGACTTTTATGGTATGAATCGTGAAAAACCTGTGATAGATGAAATTCTCTACAATAGTGACTATGCTTTGTGACATTTACTTGGGGATAATAAGATCCTTGATGATAATCTTAAAAAGGAGGTTCCCGTTTTAGAAATAATCCAGCAAGTTTTTAATAATGTTAATCAACACTACTCTTGGATTGTTGCAGGAAATCAAAGGGGTTATGAAGAGAACCAACTAAGGAATGCTAAAGTTTCCATGGATAATATGTTTTATGTTGTGTTTACAAAACCCCATGATGAAAACACTTCTAAGAAAACTAAGAAAAACAAGGATGACAAAACTTAGATCCTTGCTTTATGCCTAGCTAAGGGCGTAAAACTATAGCGCTTGTTGGGAGGCAACCCAATGAATAAATTTATTTTTGCTTTTTGCTTTCTGTTTTTGTGTGTTTACACAATTATGCTACTGGTATGATTGTGCTTTTTATGTTCTAATTAGTGTTTGTGCCAAGTGAAGCCTTTAGGATCTTCTTGGGTGATAGTTGTTTGATCTTGCTGAAAAAGACAGAAACTTTTTGCTCATGAAAATAATTTTCATAAATCACAGAAAAGAGATTTTGCGCTGATTCTTTTTGCAGAAGATTAATATACAAATTACTCTGGTCTTCCTAATTTGGTAGAAATTTTGGAGTTTCAGAAGTATTCACGAAAGTCAGATTGCTACAGACTGTTCTATTTTGACAGATTCTGTTTTCTTTGTGTTGTGTGCTTATTGATGGCTCTATGGTTTTCTTTGATGAGTTTTGCCATAGAAAAGTTGGAATACAGTAGATACAATACAAAAACAAAATATGAATTGGTTTGATACAACACTTATAGTAGTGATTTATTTTTCTTACACTAACGGATCTCACGAAGGTTTTGTTGAGTTTTGTGTGATTGAAGTTTTCAAGTTTTTAGTTATCTTACGATGGATGAAGGAAGGATGTAAGAGCCTAAGCTTGGGGATGCCCCGGCATCCCAAGCTATTATCCAAGAATGAGCAACCAACTAAGCTTAGGGATGCCCCCGAGTGGCATCCCCGCTTTCTTCCAACAACTATCGGTATTTTACTCGAGGCTATAGTTTTATTCGTCACATGATACGTGTTTTGCTTGTAGCGTCTTGTATGATATGTGTATTTGCTTGTTTTATTTTGTGTTTTAACTCATCAATCCTTGCTGGACACACCTATTTGAGAGATCCAAAAATATATCATGACTTGTTAGAATTGCTCTCTATGCTTCACTTAAATCTTCTATGAGCTAGGACTTGCTCTAGTGCTCCACTTATATCTTTTTGAGCATGGTGTGCTTTGTTATTTTTGAAGAAATCCTCTCTTGCTTCACTTAGATTTATTTGAGAGTTAGTAAAATCTTGAAGAAATTCTCTTTTGCTTCACTTAAATTATTTTAAGAGAAAGAAAATTTGTTATGCTCATGATCTTCACCTATATTTGTTTGAGCTTATGAAAAGCAACACATAAAAGTTAGTCCCAAAATGATAGATATCCAAGAAGGATAAAGAAAAATATGTCATGAAGATCATTGGACAAAATAAACTTGATTCTTAGTCGTAGTTTTGAGATATGATGATTTGATATGTGAGTTATGTTGATGAGTAATTGTTCTCTAGTAAGAATATTGGTGTTAAGGTTTGTGATTCCCCATGCATGCACGAAAGTCAATAATCATGCAATGAAAATTATATCCTACTTATGGTGCATTATTCGGTGTTAATTATGCTTAATGCTTGCTTATGAGATTATTCGTTTCTTGGTTGGTCGCTTCCCAATCTTTTGCTAGCCTTCATTTTGCACCAAGTATGATCTCTACTTGTGCATCCAAAATCCTTTAAACCAGTTTTGCCATATGAGTCCACTATATCTACCTATATGCGGTATTCTTTTGCTGTTCTAAGCAAATTTGCATGTGCCGTCTCTAATTTTCAAAATAAACTTCTCTTTTGTGTGTTTGTTTCGCTCGCGGAACGGTAACGGGTGGCTAATATTTTCCATGCTAGATGTGTTATTCTCAAGATGAGTGTTTATTCACTTGTCATTGCACGAGAGTAAGGCAAAGGTCTTAGGGATGCCCAGTCCCGAAATGCAAAAAAAATATTTACTTTATGTTGTCAAATAATAAATTCCTTGGAAAGTGTTGGTATGGAGGGCACCCGTGGATACGGCTAGCCATGGAAAGTGAAAGAATGGTGGAAAAAGGAATAACCTTTATTTTCTGTTTGGGAACCGCCTATGGCATATCTAGCATGGAAAGTGTTCGGAATTCTAAGTTGTTTTCGTTGGTGGGATGGATACACCTCCCAAAATGTTTTTATCTCAATTTTTTTCGCTTTGAGCTCTGGCACCTCTACAAATCCCTACTTCCCTCTGCGAAGGGCCTTTCTTTTTTACTTTATGCAATTTTTATTTTTTATTTTGAGTCTCCATCTTTTCTTACAAAAAGCTCCAACTAGGAGGCAATATGATCGTGCTCAAGTATTGGGTGTAGTTAATATTCGAGTGTGTTTCATGAATGGATCAATGTTCGAGCATGATGGGCTAGGGATAACTAATTTTAGCATTGATATTTTGAAAGACGTGGTTGCTTGTTGATATGCTTGAGTATCTAAATTATTATGTCAAAACTAGACTATTGCCTTGAATCACATAAAAAGTCCAAATGTCCATGCTATAAAGAAAAGAATATGATTTGACTTGATGAACAACACTCCACATCAAAAATTCTGTTTTTTATCACTTACCTACTCGAGGATGAGTAGGAGTTAAGCTTGGGGATGCTGATACGTCTCCAATGTATCTATAATTTTTTATTGTTCCATGTTGTTTTATTATCAATCTTGGATGGTTTATAATCATTTTATAGTCATTTTATATCACTTTTTGGTACTAACCTATTGACATAGTGCCAGTTGCTGTTTTTTCCATGTTTTTTACATCGCAGGAAATCAATATCAAACGGAGTCCAAATGCCACGAAAATCCACGATGATTTTTTATGGGCCAGAAGGAAGGCAATGGGCCTTGGTTGCACCTGGGGGTGCCCCGAGGGGGGCACAACCCACCAGGGCGGGCCAGGAGGCCCAGGCGCGCCCTGGTGGGTTGTGCCCACCTCGGGTGCCCCACGGACCGCCTCTTTGCTCTATAAATACCACAATATTCTAGAAACTCTAGAACAAGCGTCGAAATATTCATCCAGTCGCTGCAGAGTCCGGAACCACCAGATCCAATCTAGACACCATCACGGAGGGGTTCACCACTTCCATTGGTGCCTCTCCGATAATTCGTGGGTAGTTCTTTGTAGACCTTCGGGTCCGTAGTTAGTAGCTAGATGGCTTTCTCTCTCTCTCGCTGAATTCTCAATACAATGGTCTCTTGGAGATCCATATGATGTAACTCTTTGGCAGTGTGTTTGTTGGGATCTGATGAACTTTGAGTTTATGATCAGTCATATCTTTTTATATCCATGAAAGTTATTTGAGTTTCTTTGATCTCTTATATGCATGATATCTTATAGCCTCGTATTTCTTCTCCGATATTTGGGTTTTGTTTGGCCAACTTGATCTATTTGTCTTGCAATGGGAAGAGGTGCCCGGTAGTGGGTTCGATCTTACGGTGCTCGATCCCTGTGACAGAAGGGGAAACGACACGTATGTATCGTTGCTATTAAGGATAAAAAGACGGGATCTATATCCACCGCCATATACATAAACGGATCTTGTCTACATCTTGTCATCATTCTTATTGCATTACTCCATTTTTCCATGAACTTAATACACTAGATGCATGCTGGATAGCGGTCGATGTGTGGAGTAAAAGTAGTAGATGCAGGCAGGAGTCGGTCTACTAATCTTGGACGTGATGCCTATGTAATGATCATTGCCTGGATATCGTCATAATTATTTGAAGTTCTATCAATTGCCCAACAGTAATTTGTTTACCCACCGTTGCTATTTTTCTCGAGAGAAGCCACTAGTGAAACCTACGACCCCCGGGTCTTTCTTCTCATATATTTTCCTTGAGATCTACTTTTCCTTTGCATTTATATTCAGATCTGTTAAACCAAAAATACAAAAATATCTTGCTGCGTTTTATCTTTATTTATTTTATTTGGCGTTCTATCTATCAATCTACTACAATTTACCTCACGTCCACTTGCCTATCTTGAGGCGCCGTACCCCGGAAGGGATTCACAACCCCTTTAACTCGTCGGGTTGCGAGGTGTTGTCGTTTGTGTGCAGGTGCTGTTTACGTTGTGCTGCTTGGTTCTCCTACTGGTTCGATACCTTGGTTTCATAACTGAGGGAAATACTTACCTTCGCTGTGCTACATCATCCCTCCCTCTCCGGGGAAATACCGACGTAGTTTCAGCTGCCATCAGTCATCGAGCTGAACGTGTGTAGAACTCCGAGGTGCCGTGTTCGGTGCTTGATCGGTTGGATCGCGAAAACGTTCGACTACATCAACCGCGTTAAGCTAACGCTTCCGCTTTCGGTCTACGAGGGTACGCGGACACACTCTCCCCCTCTCGTTGCTATGCATCTCCTAGATAGATCTTGCGTGATCGTAGGAAATATTTTGAAATTGCATGCTACGCTCCCCAACATAGCCGAACTAGCAGCCCATCAAGAGAGCCTAACTAGGTAGCTAGCTGCCCGCGTGCGCACCCATTTAAAAAAAAGTGAACCGTTATGGGGATCTAATCCTAGCCGTCCATGCTCGATCGCACGGCCGCCACATCCTCTCTCTTTCTCACTGATGCCCTGGACCCACTCGTCAGCTCTAGCCCCACCTCGTGCACAAACGACATGCTCGCAACCACTGTCGCCCCACTTCCCCATGATGCGCATGTCACGTACGAAGCTCCCTAGTGCCTCCTGAGCTCATCTATAAATTTTCCTCGGCCCCCTCTTTCATTTCCCCAGCTCGCATGGACCAATACACCGTCAGGCCGCTCAGAATTGTCCGAGAGCCGCCATCTCTCCCTCCGTGCTTGGGCGAGCAATTCCTCCACTACAAGTGAGTCTCTGCCTCACTTTTGGTCATCATCAAACATGTATTTTCCCTATCTACTTATGTGACTCACTGACTTGTCCAGAGGAGCACCAAAGCATCAAGCCCGAGAACTTCCCAATGCAACCGAGCGCAGTGTACCCAGTTGAGGGAGTCCTGGATTAAGGGGTCCTCGAGTGTCCGGGCTATGTGACATGGGCCGGACTGGTGGGCCAGATACAAGGCAGAAGGCTTACCCCCGTGTCCGGATGGGACTCTCCTTTGCGTGGATGGCAAGCTTGACATCCGGATGTGTAGTTTCCTTTCTCTGTAAACTGACTCTGTACAACCCTAGGCCCCTCCGGTGTCTATATAAACCGGAGGGTTTAGTCTATAGAGGCTATCAGAATTTACATAGGCTAGACATCTAGGGTTTAGCCATTACGATCTCGAGGTAGATCAAGTCTTGTAACCCCTATACTCATCAAAGTCAATCAAGCAGGAAGTAGGGTATTACCTCCATTAAGAGGGCCCGAACCTGGGTAAACATCGTGTCCCCATTGTCTCCTGTTACCATCGATCCTCAGACGCACAGTTCGGGACCCCCAACCCGAGATCGGTCGGTTTTGACACTGACATTGGTGCTTTCATTGAGAGTTTCACTGTGCCATCGACAGAAGGTTTGATGGCTCGTTCGATCATCTACAGCGACGCTGTTTCGGGGGAAACTTTCCTCACCGGTCAAATTTTTGTGTTCAGCGGCTTCGCTCTGCGTGCCAACTCAATTGGCCACCTCGAACAGATCGACAGCTAGACCCTTGGTCATCAGATCAGTTTTGGGAACCTGAATTATGTCGCTGATATCCGAGGAGACTTGATCTTCGAAGGGTTCACGGCCCCGACCACCGCTCTGGCCTTAGATCCGGAGCAAACTGCCGGGTCCAAAGATTGGAGTTTAGATCCCACCGAACCCTCTGATATTACGAAGCTCACTACCGGAGACCCGGAGGCGACTGTGTCATCGGCAAGCCCGGAGTCAAACTGGGTTCCCCTTATCATTGAAAAGCCGGACCCGCCCCCGGACGCTAGCTCCGAACTCTCGAGATCCACGCTAAGTGAGCACGGCCAGGAGGCTTTTGCCCTGACTAGCTCCGTGGACTCTCGTTTCCCCGTCCAATCGTCGCTCTTAAACGAGGCTCTAGACTTAATGCGGTCCCCCGCCATCACAGAGGAATCACCTCCGAACTACGCCTAGCCCGGATTAGGGGCTGAGAGCGGGGAATTTTATGTCCCACCCACCACCCACTTCATAGCCACTGTCGAAGACTTAACCGACATGCTGGATTACGCCTCTGAAGACATCGGCGGCATGGACGATGATGCCGGAGACAAACAAGGCCAAGACCCGCCATTCACCGGGCGCTGGATGGCTACCTCCACATATGATGTGTATATGGTGGATACACCCAAAGAGGACGACGACGAAGGCAGGAAAGATTCGATCGAGGATAAACCCGCGGATGCACCACCGAAACGTCGATGTCAGTGACGCCGCTCAAAATCACGTCATGGAAAGGAAAGTAATATCGGCACCGGAGACAATAACACTCCAGGCAATGCCGAAGACGCCAAAGACCCCGTTGAGCCCACGTCCGAACAGGACGAGCGGGAGGAGGGGCAAGTTAACTCTGACGAGCAGGTCGGGAATGAGGATTCGGAAGATAGCAACTATCTACCGATCTCCGAGGATGATGTCAGCCTCGGCAACAAAGATTTCATCGTGCCAGAGGAACCCCTCGAGCAGGGGCGCTTTAAGCGCCAACTAATCGCCACTGCGAGAAGCCTAAAAAAGAAGCAGCAACAGCTCCAAGCCGAATAGGATACACTCAACGACAGATGGACCCAGGTCCTAGCTGTCGAAGAATATGGCCTTCAACACCCAACAAACAGCTATCCAAAGCAGAGGCTATTGCCACAATTCGACGATGAGGCCCTTGAGCCTATACCATCGAGATATAATCATGCCGATGAACCAGATCGATGTAACATCCCAAATTTTCAATTTGGTATGTTATACATAGATCATCATTTCATATCATGTTTTATTGCATTTTGACAAATCCTCGATAAATCCTAAGCAACTCAAGGACCCTCGGAGAGAGTTGGGGATTCTTCTCGAATTTTCATATTTGATTTTCATCAAATAATAAGACGAGGATTTTGGTTTTAACTATTTTCTCTCCGGAAAAATATTTCATTTTAAAAATAAACGAGAGGAGAAAATATGACTTCTCCAAAACAATTGAAATACCGGAGGAAAAATGTTAAAATCATTTATTGGAATTTATTTGGATTTTATTTGCAATTTTTATTGCATTAAAAATATTGCATGTTTTCAAAATATTTATTTTGTGTTAAAAAAATATTCACCCTATTCTAGATTTTCTAACTAGACGGGGAAAATTTATTTATATTTTTCTGATTTTTATTTATTTTTCTGTGAACTATTTTCCGCGATATCTTAAAAAAAAACAGCGCGCGCCCGCTGGGCCGAGCCCAGCCGAGCGCCAGGCCGCCGGCCCACCCCGTCGCCCTCTCCTTCCTCCGGACGGGAGAACGCCGCCGCCGTGTCCTCCATGGACACGGGACTGATCCGCCGCCGGAGCTTGCCCCCTCCTCCAAGCTTGCTCCCCCCCTCTTTATATACCTCTCAACCCCCCCCCTCTCTCTCATCCCGCCGCCGCCCGCCTTGCCGCCGCC
>NC_057808.1:216597711-216605699 GCF_018294505.1 Triticum aestivum
CTCGCCGCCCCCTGCCCCGAGCGCCGGAGCCCCGCCGGAACCCCCGCCCCGACGAGGTACTGCCTGCCCCGTTCAACGCCGGTTTTGTTTTAAAAAAACCCCTTCGTTTAAAAAAAACCCTAGATCGGTTTTTTTTTCGGTTTTATTATGTTGCGAGCGTTTAACGAACGCGTTCGTCGGTTTTTCTCTGTTAACGAACGTCCGTTCTTTAACCATTCGTCCGTTTTCTTTTTCGTCGGATTTTTCTGCGATTATCTCAAATTCGATTTCTGATCGAATCTTCGTTTCTGTTTAACTTCTCGCTCGTTTATCGGAATCAGGCGATTCAAGCGCCTAGAGTTTCGTCTCGAAATTCTCTTTCCGTTTAACCTACTCAAACAAGTTTTTGCTACAGTAAAATTTGACCTAGATCCAGATTAGTAAACGAAGCTTCTTTCTTTCGCAGTTTGACTTTCGTTGTTTCTTTCGAGTTGATTCTTTTTGCAAACCAGAGTTCTTAAGTTGAACTTTCTGGTTGATCTTTTATTCGAGTTTTACCTGTGCATTAGATGAGTACTGATTGTATGCTTGTTTGTTTGCGATAGAGTACCCGGAGTGTGCCGCTTGTTACTTCGAATCGCTAGGTTTTGCGGATCATCAGCAAGGCAAGTAACACTTCGATCATACCCTTCCATACCCAGTTTTATCGCATTAGATCTATTCCTCAAACATTGCATGACTAGGATCTAATTAAATTGTGGGTATTGGGAAGTAGTTGAGGTAGCACCTATTACCTGTTTTCTTATCAAACCCTTGGGAGTTACTTCTACGTTGCTATTATTATATTTCCATGCTATGCTCGTAGACGTGGATTGGGTTTGAGTGAAATTCATGACAGATGTGAGATTGTTAATAATGGTTTACTTAAGGTGGCAACTAAAACTCACATCTGGGTGGATTGAGGTACCTGGGTATTCCAGGATTGCCTGTTTGTTTTTCTTTTGGACCGCCACCCAGGTTCAAAGGAATCATAAGATTATTCATGCTAGAAACTTTCGTGTGCAGCCGCAAGCTATTATGGGCTCTAGCATAGTTGACTAAGTTGTGTGAACTCTTATAGTGGTAGACTAGCAGATGTAGGGGAAAGTAGGTGTAACTGTCTACCCATACGTAAGGTGCAAACACTTCCGAAAGACTGTGTCTCGGTCATCCGTTACTCAAACACCATGTAGTGCGAGTAATCCAACGGAGGAGATCGAGTCTTGTGGGGAAAAGTGCACAAACCTCTGCAGAGTGTACAAACTAATCATGGTTAGCCGTGTCCCCGGTTATGGACAACTTGAGTATCTAGTACTTGGATTATCATGTGAATCTCATCACTATGTTACGTCTAATTAATTTTTTTGGGTTATTGATGACATTTAATTGGGATTGAGATGCTGTCAACCATCTCAATGTTTCACAACCACCATGATAGGTAAATAAAATTTATTCCTTTGAGGTAGGATAAAATTGGCTTTTCGCAAAAACTGTAACCATAGAGCTTTCCACCAGCCATATTTGCATGTAGTATAGCCTTATTATTGTTCATTATTCTCTATGTGTTACTTTGCCAGCATATTCTATGTGCTGACCCGTTTTCGGGCTGCAATGTTTCATGTTGCAGACTTTTCAGACGACGAGTAAAGTGCCTTAGGTCGTGGTCTTATACTCAGTGATGCCGCTGGAGTTGATGGACTCACTTATCTTCCAAGTCTTCCGCTGTTATCGTTATTAGATGGCCTTAAGCCATGTTTATCATACTTAATCTCTTTGGAGATATTCGATGTAATAAGTGTGTGATTGCTACTCTGTTATAAATCCTCCATTTGTACTATGTGTGTCAGCATTACTGATCCAGGGACGACACTGGTGCACAGCAGCACAGACCATTTGAGGTCTGGTCGCTACAAAGTTGGTATCAGAGCACACGCTGACTGTAGGACACGACCACTAAGTTTAAGCCCTAGAAAGCTTCTCTCTTCTCATTTCTGACCCCTCTCCTTTTTCTACTCTTTTAGGAATGGCGAATGCAAGGAGCAAGTTCATGCAACTAGATGAAGACACGCCGTTTGGTCGACACTTGAAGGAAGTCACCAAGTACTTGAACATAGGAATACCAAGCATCACCGGAACCTACAACGCCACATTACCTGAAGAGGAGAGCTGGAAGATTCAAGTTATCATTCCAGGAAGGATGTTTAGTGCCATAAGATTGGTTTTCGAAGCACCAACTTGGAGTCTAGGGAAGAGCATGGCCGCACACATCGCCATGGGACGCATTGGAGAAGTCTACCACCAGGAGCTTAAGGATACAATTTATCAGATTTGTGGACGCCGAGACGCGCAATGGGAGATGATCAGAACCAAGAAGGATGGATCAATTGCAGCTTTCATCCAAGAGCAAAACCAACACATTCATCGCCAGGAGAACCAGATGTGCTCCGACAAGGAAGAGCTGAAGAAGGCATTGACGAAGATCAAGGAGCTGGAGGAAGAACTCAAGGATACACGCGAGGATTATTTGGAAGAAATCAACGCACTAGTAGGGAAGAATGACGACCTGGAGAAGAAGATTGGAGTATTCATGGGAAATCCAGTGCCAAAAGCAGAAGCCGACGAATGCACTTGTCCGGATAACTACATCATCATCGACGACACCGACTCGGAACCAAGTGAAGATGACTTTGTTGACGAAGCTGGAGCAGACATCATGGAGTCTTCAACGGATCAGAATTTCTAGTAGACCACCATATCAGTAGTAGTTTTCCCCATTTAATAGTATGGTTCAAGCACTTTGTAACGCTAGCTAGATCGATTGTTTTGCCTTGTTTGAATTGATTGAGTGATATTGATTGTATTTGTCTCATGAGCATATGGGTAGTGTTTTCTCTCTAGACCTCATTCTATTCTTAACTCTCATCCTTTCTAAACCTATCAGATGCCTCCGAGACGCGACACCGGATTTGTTTTCCCACCAGAGATCACCCAGTTGATTCAGCAACAGAATGCCCTGATGCAAGTGTTAGTGCAGAACCAAGGCAACAACAACAACAACCCACCGCCACCTATTGATCACTTAGCCCGTTTCTTAAGGCTAAACCCGCCGGTGTTTTCCAGTAGCACCGAGCCGATTGTTGCAGATGATTGGCTCCGCAAAGTTGGAAGGGAGTTGACCACTGCAGGATGCACAGATGCGGAAAGAGTGCGTTTTGCCGCACATCAGCTTGATGGACCCGCAGCATCATGGTGGGAGAATTATACAGCCACGCACCCTATTGACACTGTCACATGGGACCAGTTTCAGCAAGCTTTCCGTACAACTCATGTTTCAGCAGGAGCTATGGCTATGAAGAAGCGTGAGTTTCGCAACCTACGCCAAGGAGGACGCACCGTAGGCCAGTATGTGGAGGATTTCAGTAAGTTGGCACGTTATGCACCAAATGACGCTGCTACAGATGCAGCCAAGCAGGAGAAATTTTTGGAAGGGCTGAATGATGAACTGAGTATGCAGTTGATGGTAGCAACCTTCAACAACTACCAGGAGCTGGTAGATAGAGCTCTCATGATTGAAGGGAAGCAACAACAGATTGAAAATCGTAAGAGGAAGTATGGACAAGGGAAGTATAATTCCGGAGCTCAGCAGAAGCCTCGTTTTGCCCCGAAGCCGGGAGGACAGTTTCAGCATACCCATGGAGGAGGTAGTTCGCACAACCATAATGGCACCAAGAATGGTAATGGGAATGGAGGAGGTAACGGACAGAACCGCACCAACCCATCTACCCCAGCCAAAAGGGATCTGAGCCAAGTCACTTGTTTCAATTGTCAGAAAAATGGACATTATGCCAATGAATGTCCTGAAGCCCAAAATGGAAATGGCAATGGAAGCTCTGGGAAGAAGCCGAACCCGTTGAACAAAGGACACGTGAACCACGTGAGCGTGGAGGAGGTTGAAGCTCAGCCTGATGCAGTAATAGGTAAGTTTTTTGTTAAGTCATTTACTGCAACCGTTCTTTTCGATACTGGTGCATCGCATTCATACATATCAAGGGGATTCGTGAATAAGTTTAAGATGTCCACCAAAGTTCTCAGAAACCCTATGTTAGTAACCTCGCCAGGAGCAGAGTATATGGCCACCCAAGGATGTTTTCAGATACCATTGGCCATTGGTAGGCATGTTTTCCCCTCAGACCTCATAGTTTTGGAGTCCCAAGGTTTGGATGTGATTTTAGGAATGGATTGGCTATCATTGTATGGAGGAAACATTGACTGTGCCAGCAAGATGATTTTGCTTACCACCCCGGAAGGAAAGAGGATCAAGTATGTATCCCGGCATATGCCGAAGAGAACTCAAGTAAATTCCTTATCAGGAGTTGTACAGGAGGAAGTACCAGTGGTGAAGGATTATCCGGATGTATTTCCAGAAGAGTTGCCAGGCATGCCACCAGATAGAGACATTGAGTTCTTGATTGAACTTTTGCCAGGCACAGGGCCAATATCTAAGAGACCATACAGGATGCCTGCAAAGGATTTGGAGGAAATTAAGAAGCAGATCAAGGAGTTACTGGATAAAGGCTATATTCGCCCAAGTTCGTCACCTTGGGGATCACCAGTACTTCTAGTGGAGAAGAAAGATGGATCGCTGAGGATGGTTGTTGATTACCGAGGATTGAATGAAGTAACCATCAAGAACAAGTACCCACTGCCGATGATCAATGATTTGTTTGACCGCCTACAAGGAGCTAAAGTATTTTCCAAGATCGATCTACGATCAGGATACCATCAGTTAAAGATTCGAGAGCAGGATATACCCAAGACGGCATTTACCACCAGATATGGATTATATGAGTATACCGTTATGTCATTTGGTCTGACTAACGCACCTACCTATTTCATGAACCTGATGAACAAAGTGTTTATGGAATTTTGGATAAGTTCGTCGTGGTGTTCATTGATGATATTTTAATCTTTTCCAAGGATGAAGAAGAGCATGAGGAGCATTTACGATTGGTACTTGAGAAGCTCAGAGAACATCAGTTATATGCCAAGTTCAGCAAATGTGAGTTTTGGCTGAAGGAAGTTGGATTCCTTGGACATGTTATTTCTGGAGAAGGAATAGCAGTAGACCCTGCCAAGGTTGACACAGTGACAAGTTGGGAATCACCCAAGACAGTTGGAGAAATCCGGAGTTTTCTTGGACTTGCAGGATACTACCAGAGATTTATCGAGAATTTCTCAAGGATTGCTAAGCCCATGACTGAGCTATTGAAGAAGGACACCAAATTCAATTGGACTGAGGAATGTGAAGCTAGTTTCCAAGAGTTGAAGAAACGATTGGTTACCTCACCAGTGTTGATTCTGCCCGATCAACGCAAGGATTATGAAGTTTACTGCGATGCTTCTCGTCGAGGACTTGGAGCAGTGCTTATGCAGGAAGGAAGAGTTGTGTCATATGCTTCACGACAACTTAAACCCCATGAGAAGAATTATGCTACGCATGATTTGGAATTAGCAGCCGTGGTGCATGCATTGAAGACATGGAGACATTTTCTCATCGGAAACCATTGTGAGGTGTACACGGATCACAAGAGTTTGAAGTATATTTTCACGCAGAAGGAGTTAAATCTCAGACAGAGGAGATGGTTGGAGCTCATTAAAGATTATGATATGAGATTGCATTATCACCCTGGAAAGGCTAACGTAGTAGCAGACGCGTTGAGCCGCAAGAGTCATGTCAACACTCTCATGACAGGAAAGTTACCTCAGGAATTAGCCGAGGACCTTCGCGAGTTATGTTTGGAGATAGTCCCAAGAGGCTATTTAACGACATTGGAAATTCAGTCTACCTTGATGGAAAGGATCAGAGAAGCTCAGAAGACAGACAAGGAGATTGAAGAGATAAAGGAGAAGATGAGCAAAGGAAAAGCCAAGGGATTTCGTGAGGATGAGCACGATACCTTATGGTTTGAGGACCGCGTATATGTGCCAAATGATCCGGAGACCAGGAAGTTGATTTTGCAAGAAGCCCATGATTCACCGTACTCGATTCACCCAGGAAATACTAAGATGTATTTGGATTTGAAGAATATTTTCTAGTGGACCGGAATGAAGAAGGATATTGCAGAATATGTAGCAGTTTGTGATGTATGTCAGAGAGTGAAGGCAGAGCATCAGAAGCCAGCAGGATTGCTACAACCATTGCCGATACCCGAATGGAAGTGGGATAAAATAGGCATGGATTTTATCACCGGATTACCCAGGACTCGTTCAGGCTATGACTCAATATGGGTTGTAGTCGACCGTTTGACGAAAGTGGCTCATTTCATTCCAGTGAAGACCACTTACACCAGTGCTAAGTTGGCAAAGATATACATGACCAGGATCGTATGTTTGCATGGAGTTCCGAGGACCATTGTATCAGACAGAGGAACCCAATTTACCTCGAAGTTTTGGAAGCAGTTACATGAAACATTGGGAACCAGGCTGGAATTTAGTACCGCTTTCCACCCACAGACAGATGGACAGACCGAGAGAGTCAACCAGATTTTGGAGGACATGTTGAGAGCATGTGCACTAGATTATGGATCCAGTTGGGACGACAATTTGCCATATGCGGAGTTTTCTTATAACAACAGTTATCAGACCAGTTTGAAGATGGCCCCTTTCGAAGCCTTGTACGGAAGGAGGTGTAGAACACCGTTGTTATGGGACGAAGTTGGAGACCATCAGTTGTTTGGACCAGATTTGATTAAGGAGTCTGAACAGAAAGTAAGGTTGATCCGTGATAGGCTCAAGGTAGCCCAATCCAGACAGAAGAGTTATGCTGATTCTAAATGAAAGGAGACAGTTTACGAAGTCGGAGACCGAGTTTATCTTCGAGTATCACCACTTCGAGGAGTGAAGCGCTTTGGAGTTAAGGGAAAGTTAGCGCCCGTTTTATCAGACCATACAGAGTTGTGGAACGTATGGGAGAAGTTGCTTACAAGCTGGAATTGCCCGAAGGATTGTCTGGAGTTCATGATGTATTTCACGTTTCCCAGTTGAAGAAGTGCCACGCAGAGATGGCTGAGATACCACTGAGAGATACTGTACCGCTGGAAGCGATTCAGCTGGAAAGTGATTTGACCTATGAGGAGAAACCAGTTAAGATTCTTGAGTATGCCAGCCGAGTTACCCGCAGTAAGGTTATCAAGTTTTGCAAACTTCAGTGGAGTCACCACACGGAGGATGAAGCCACCTGGGAGCGAGAGGAAAATCTACGGAAGGACCACTCCCACCTGTTTTCTAGCCAACCCGAATCTCGAGGGCGAGATTCATCTTAAGGGGGGTAGGTTTGTAACATCCCAAATTTTCAATTTGGTATGTTATACATAGATCATCATTTCATATCATGTTTTATTGCATTTTGACAAAACCTCGATAAATCCTAAGCAACTCAAGGACCCTCAGAGAGAGTTGGGGATTCTTCTCGAATTTTCATATTTGATTTTCATCAAATAATAAGACGAGGATTTTGGTTTTAACTATTTTCTCTCCGGAAAAATATTTCATTTTAAAAATAAACGAGAGGAGAAAATATGACTTCTCCAAAACAATTGAAATACTGGAGGAAAAATGTTAAAATCATTTATTGGAATTTATTTGCAATTTTTATTGCATTAAAAATATTGCATGTTTTCAAAATATTTATTTTGTGTTAAAAAATGTTCACCCTATTCTAGATTTTCTAACTAGACGGGGAAAATTTATTTTATATTTTTCTGATTTTTATTTATTTTTCTGTGAATCATTTTCCGTGATATCTTTAAAAAAAAACAGCGCGCGCCCGCTGGGCCGAGCCCAGCCGAGCGCCAGGCCGCCGGCCCACCCCGTCGCCCTCTCCTTCCTCCGCACGGGAGAGCGCCGCCGCCGTGTCCTCCATGGACACGGGACCGAGCCGCCGCCGGAGCTTGCCCCCTCCTCCAAGCTTG
>NC_057808.1:216606095-216700254 GCF_018294505.1 Triticum aestivum
CGCCCCGAGCGCCGGAGCCCCGCCGGAACCCCCGCCCCGACGAGGTACTGCCTGCCCCGTTCAACGCCGGTTTTGTTTTAAAAAAAAACCCTTCGTTTAAAAAAAACCCTAGATCGGTTTTTTTCGGTTTTATTATTTTTCCGAGCGTTTACCGAACCGTTCGTTTTAACGAACGCGTTCGTCGGTTTTTCTCTGTTAACGAACGTCCGTTCTTTAACCGTTCGTCCGTTTTTCTTTTTCGTCGGATTTTTCTGCGATTATCTCAAATTCGATTTCTGATCGAATCTTCGTTTCTGTTTAACTTCTCGCTCGTTTATCGGAATCAGGCGATTCAAGCGCCTAGAGTTTCGTCTCGAAATTCTCTTTCCGTTTAACCTACTCAAACAAGTTTTTGCTACAGTAAAATTTGACCTAGATCCAGATTAGTAAACGAAGCTTCTTTCTTTCGCAGTTTGACTTTCGTTGTTTCTTTCGAGTTGATTCTTTTTGCAAACCAGAGTTCTTAAGTTGAACTTTCTGGTTGATCTTTTATTCAAGTTTTACCTGTGCATTAGATGAGTACTGGTTGTATGCTTGTTTGTTTGCGATAGAGTACCCGGAGTGTGCCGCTTGTTACTTCGAATCGCTAGGTTTTGCGGATCATCAGCAAGGCAAGTAACACTTCGATCATACCCTTCCATACCCAGTTTTATCGCATTAGATCTATTCCTCAAACATTGCATGACTAGGATCTAATTAAATTGTGGGTATTGGGAAGTAGTTGAGGTAGCACCTATTACCTGTTTTCTTATCAAACCCTTGGGAGTTACTTCTACGTTGCTATTATTATATTTCCATGCTATGCTCGTAGACGTGGATTGGGTTTGAGTGAAATTCATGACAGATGTGAGATTGTTAATAATGGTTTACTTAAGGTGGCAACTAAAACTCACATCTGGGTGGATTGAGGTACCTGGGTATTCCAGGATTGCCTGTTTGTTTTTCTTTTGGACCGCCACCCAGGTTAAAAGGAATCATAAGATTATTCATGCTAGAAACTTTCGTGTGCAGCCGCAAGCTATTATGGGCTCTAGCATAGTTGACTAAGTTGTGTGAACTCTTATAGTGGTAGACTATCAGATGTAGGGGAAAGTAGGTGTAACTGTCTACCCATACGTAAGGTGCAAACACTTCCGAAAGACTGTGTCTCGGTCATCCGTTACTCAAACACCATGTAGTGCGAGTAATCCAACGGAGGAGATCGAGTCTTGTGGGGAAAAGTGCACAAACCTCTGCAGAGTGTACAAACTAATCATGGTTAGCCGTGTCCCCGGTTATGGACAACTTGAGTATCTAGTACTTGGATTATCATGTGAATCTCATCACTATGTTACGTCTAATTAATTTTGTTGGGTTATTGATGACATTTAATTGGGATTGAGATGCTGTCAACCATCTCAATGTTTCACAACCACCATGATAGTTAAATAAAATTTATTCCTTTGAGGTAGGATAAAATTGGCTTTTCGCAAAAACTGTAACCATAGAGCTTTCCACCAGCCATATTTGCATGTAGTATAGCCTTATTATTGTTCATTATTCTCTATGTGTTACTTTGCCAGCATATTCTATGTGCTGACCCGTTTTCGGGCTGCAACGTTTCATGTTGCAGACTTTTCAGACGACGAGTAAAGTGCCTTAGGTCGTGGTCTTATACTCAGTGATGCCGCTGGAGTTGATGGACTCACTTATCTTCCAAGTCTTCCGCTGTTATCGTTATTAGATGGCCTTAAGCCATGTTTATCATACTTAATCTCTTTGGAGATATTCGATGTAATAAGTGTGTGATTGCTACTCTGTTATAAATCCTCCATTTGTACTGTGCGTGTCAGCATTACTGATCCAGGGATGACACTGGTGCACAGCAGCACAGACCATTTGAGGTCTGGTCGCTACAATCGACCACCACGTGGACGGGATAAAGCGGCTACGTACGCTAAACACCAGCCCGCACCACCCCGCCGTCGAGGCAAAGAGGTAGCGGCTCCGGGCTACACCTACGACCTATGCCAGGACATGGACAATAGAGCCGGTCAGACCAGATCAATCTATGGATCAAGGGGACGTGCTCCAATGCGGGAGGACGACCACCAGGTCCGGCGTGATAAGCATAATCTCACCTGGGCTGAAAACCGAACACGGATGTCGTCCGAACTCTACCGTGACGTCGCCCAGTACAGAGGCACCGCACACCCCTTATGCTTTACCGATGAAGTAATGGAGCACCAGTTCCCAGAGGGGTTTAAACCCGTGAACATTGAATCATATGATGGAACGACAGATCCCACAGTATGGATTGAAGATTTTCTTCTCCATATCCACATGGCTCGCGGTGACGATCTCCATGCCATCAAATATCTCCCCTTAAAGCTGAAAGGACCAGCACGACACTGGTTAAACAGCCTCCCAGAGAACTCTATTGGTAGCTGGGAAGATTAGGAAGATGCCTTTAGAGACAACTTCCAAGGTACCTATGTCCGTCCTCCGGACGTCGATGGCCTTAGTCATATAGTCCAGCAACCCGGAGAGTCAGCTCGAAAACTTTGGACTAGGTTCTTAATTAAAAAGAACCAAATCGTTGATTGTTCGGACGCCGGAGTCCTCGCGGCCTTTAAACATAGCATCCGTGATGAATGGCTCGCCCGACACCTCGGCCAAGAAAAGACGAAGTCCATGGCAGCCTTACCGCACTCATGACCCACTTTTGCACGGGAGAAGATAGCTGGTTGGCTCGTAGAAGCAACAGTATCAGCGACCCTGGCACCTCCGAAGCTAGAGATGGCAACGGCAGGCCACGACGCAACAAACACAAGCATCAAAGCCACAATGAAGATACCAAAGACACGGCGGTCAACGCCGGATTCAGTGGCTCTAAATCCGTTCAGCGGAAGAAGCCATTCAAAGGAAACAAGGATGGTCCATCCAGTTTGGACAAAATACTCGATCGGCCTTGCTAGATTCATGGCACCCCTGACAAGCCTGCCAATCATTCCAACAGAAATTGTTGGGTCTTTAAATAGGCCGGTAAGTTAAACACCGAACACAAGGGGAAAGGGACGCCAAGCGAGGATGATGAAGAGCCTCGCCCGCCAAACACAGGGGGACAGAAGAAATTCCCCACTAAGGTGAAAACAGTGAATATGATATATGCCACGCATATCCCCAAGAGGGAACGCAA
The DNA here is from genome assembly GCF_018294505.1 of Triticum aestivum. NCBI lineage: Eukaryota > Viridiplantae > Streptophyta > Magnoliopsida > Poales > Poaceae > Triticum > Triticum aestivum. The sequence continues at coordinate 216,609,313 of NC_057808.1, forward strand.
GCGCGCACTAAGGGACGTCTATGCTGTAGAGCCGGTCGCCCCAAAATTCAAACCCTGGTCAGCTTGTCCGATCACCTTCAATCGTAAGGACCACCCGACTAGTATCTGTCACGGAGGTTCAGCAGCTTTGGTCCTTGATCCAATCATCGACGGATTCCATCTCATCCAAGTCCTCATGGATGGAGGCAGTAGAATCAAGCTTACTAACACCACCTTTAAAGGAGTGATACCTGGCGTAGAAGCCCGTTGTATGGGCTCAATAACATTGGAAGTAGTCTTCGGTTCACCGGATAACTTCCGAAGCGAAGACTTGATCTTCGACATCGTCCCCTTCCGCAGTGGTTATCATGCACTGCTCGGACGAACTGCCTTCGCCCGTTTCAATGCGGTCCCGCATTATGCTTACTTAAAGCTCAAAATGCCTGGACCCCGCTGCATCATCACAGTTAATGGAAACATGGAGCGCTCTCTCCGTATCGAGGAGCACACCGCGGCCCTCGCAGCCGAGGTATAGAGTGGCCCTATCAAGCCGCACACTTCATCGGCCATCAAGCCCCCGGACAATGTCAAACGAGTTCGGTCCACACTGCAGAATGACGGCTCGGTTAATCCAGAGCTGGACTAGCAATTCGGCCTTCGTCAAAACCCCATCTAATCACGGCATACGTACCGCGCGCACATAACTACGCACTAAAAATACCTTGGGCAAGGACGGAGGCACACTAAGGACAAGGATCACAATACGGCTCGGCCCTATTCGGACCTTGATCTTTTTTCTCTCTTATTTTCAGGTTCTTTAAAACCTAAATCACTTTTCGGTGGTACAAGGGCCCTTCCCCAGGCCCCTTTTATATAACGATCATTGATCCTCTCAAAGAATCCTACACCAAGGTGAAAAGCGGTGCAGACGTGCGGTAGGGTGTCCAAAGGATCTTCAAGACCACCTTTTCTTTTTTTAGGACCTGTATACAGCTTTCCCTTATCCACAAATTCTTGGCATGTAAAATAGCCTTGATGCTTATGGCATTCTCTGTAAGAGCATGTTTTGACATATCAATCAGACTATAGTGGAAATAGTTTGTCCAACCCTATTCGGTATTGGCTTATTTCATAATATGTATTCCCTCTTCACGTCAGGTTGGCATATACACCTCGGCATGATTTAAATTGCCAGGGGCTCTATTCGGCCCCATATATTTTTCAAAAAAAAAAGTCCGAACACTTTTATAGTATACTTCGGCGTCCCAAATACTGCATTATATGCATCGGCTCCGAATCATGTCTTTGGTCAATAGTTGGGTTGCCCGGCTCCTGTGGTTACCACCTTACATTCCGCTTGTTCGGCTAAGGTAGTAAAGGGAGAACTACTGCGATTGTGTTTCTGGTTCGTCCGGTAAACACCTCAGTAGAGAAAGCCGAAAACTGACTGTCATGATACAGCGAGAGCTGATCAGCGATTTGGTGACTTACTAAATCTCTTGCGATTTTTTCCGTACTGTACGAAGGACTGGCCTCCACCGAGTCACGCGCCTAAGGCATCCAAGTTCGGATAGCCACACACGCACCAGGGGCTAGCTCATAGTCCCATTATCAAACTCCTAAGGCTAAGTGAGAGTGATAAAGCCGCACAGTCTGATTGCCTGGTTCGCTGCACAGACACCTCCTTTACGGACCAAGACGTTGGGTCAAGTGTGGTCATGTGCTATTCCAAACACCCCGTAGTACCTACGTGGGGGCTGAAGCCGACGACTGGTAAACTTTCAGAAATAAAAATGCCCGCACAGGAGGAAAATAATTTCAGATAAAGGCACAAATATATTACAAAGCCTTAGTTCATAGCACAACGTCTGGGCAGTTCAGATACATTCACTCAAACATGATATCCTTCGAGCATTGACCCTCTATTAAACGGGCACCCTCTAGGACATCTTTGAAATATCGCTCTGGGTTGCGGTGGTCCTTGCCTTCGGGTGGGCCCTCGACTGCCATGACGGCGGCCTTCCACTACAAAAAAAAGACAACGTGACATTTTGGGCCGAACGAATTTTTTTCCTGTGATGCTTATGACACTTCTATGACGATAGTTGTGACAAAACCCGGTATCATCATAGATGTGGTGGGCCCCTACTTCTATGACAAAAAATCATCACAGAAAATGGGCTTTTCGTCCTGGGCGGGCCGGAGACGCAGCTGCATGACATTCTTTGGGCCGTCCATGACGGAGAAAACCGTGGTAGAAGCGAGGGCGAGGAAAATATCGGGGGAGTTCCTGGTTACGGTGGGTGGTCGGGGGCCGAGCGATGCGCGTTTCTCTCGTATGTACGCGCGTGTGTGCGAGGCGTTGTGCTCTAACTGAACCTGAGCGAGGCGTTGGGCTCTAACTGAACCCGAGCGATTGCACTGCAGGCTACGCGTTACTGAATCCGAGCGATCGATCGATCCCTTGCTGTTAACTGAACCCGAGTGATTCCTTCGCTACTGCTGCTAACTGAAGCCGATCAATGCTGCCTCTGGATGAACAGTGAGCGTTGTTGGGGGGTTTGGATGAACAGTTCCCGGTGGGGGGTGGATGAACAGGACCCCGTAGTAGTAGAGGTCGTTGCCGCTGGATGAACAGGACCCCGATCAATCGTGCCGGTGGATGAACAGGACCCCGTGGAGGGCTGGATGAATAGGACCCCGTGGAGGGCTGGTTGAACAGTAGCCGGTGTAGGGCTGGTTGAACAATAGCCAGGAGGGCTGGATGAACAGTAGTCCGTGGAGGGGTGGTTGAACAGGACCCCGTGGAGAGGGCTGGTTCAATAGTAGCCGATGGAGAAGCGTGCGGTGGAGGCTGGATGAACAGGAGCCCGTGGATGAAAAGTCGTAGGTGGAGGCTGGAGGAGGTTGACGGTGGATGAACAGTAGCCCGTGGAGGCAGTCGACGGTGGAGATGAACAGTAGCCCGTGGAGCCCCGTTTTGCGGTACGGCACACCCCTCCCGATGAACAGGACCCCTGTTTCGACCGTAGCGCTCCAACACAAGTCCGTTTCCTCCATTTTGCGGTACGCCACACCCCTCCCGATCAACAGGACCCCCGTTTCGACCGCAGGAGGTCTATTTCCTCCGTTTTGCGGTACGCCAGACCCCTCCTGATGAACAGGATCCCGTTTCGACCATGGCCGGTCGAACACAAGGCCGTTTCCTCCGTTCTGCGGTACGCCAGGCCTCGTTTCCATCGGTTGTTCCATCCAAGCCGGTTGTCTCTCAATGAACACGACGTATTCCGTTGCCTCCCGACGAACACGACGCATTCCGTTGCCTCCCCATGAACACGACGACGGCGCAACTTCTCCGTTCCGACCCAGCCATGTACACGAGCCCTGGCCGTATGTATGCGCGAGTAGGCATTTGAGACCCCGCCCGTATGTACGTACGTGGCTGTATTTACTTTCTTGCACCCTGGCCGCTGTACGTACGTGTGCATGCTACGTGCGCGCCTCTACTACGACACGTGCCCTTCCTTACACGGCCACGGTTCATCGCTACAGCCTGCAGACAGACCGATCGACCAGTATGTACGTACACGTTCGCGACTAGAATGACAACGCTATGTACGCTTCGACCGTGTGGGTCCCGACTGTCAGGCACTTCCTTGCGTGTGAAGATGTAGCTGGTGGGTCCCAGCAGTCAGGGGGAAACGTTTTTTTCGTGAAATACGATGGCCCGTCCGATGGGTCCCTGCTGTCAGGTGGAGGAATCATTATTTTCCGCATAATAAGGAGGCATTTCCTTCCTGCAGCCGTGGACCCAGCTGTCAGCCTCTCCACATACAGTACTCTTCCTATGGAAGTCATTCCTTGACCACGTTGACCACGCCGCGCCGAGAGCACCTGGGCGGTGGACGACGGCGAGGCCTAGGAAGGGGACAACGCATATCCGGGGAAGACGTGGCAGTGGATGCCCATGCGGAGAGGAGTACGAGGGTTCACTGGTTTGGTTGCGGTGTGAGGCTGGCGTCGCCGCAGAATAATAGGGGGTGGGGGTGAGTAGAGGGATGGCCTGGCCAGTGGTGGGAGTAGCAGGGTGCGATGAGGCCTCTGCGGCATCACAGCCGGCCACGGGAGGCAGGAGCACGCGGCACGACCGGCGCTGGTTTGGGCGGCTGAAGCAAGAAGACCAGAGGTTGAAGAAGCACTACGGCCGTTGGATGGACATCATCCGGTCACTGGAGCTAGAATCGTTCATATTGACTAAGTTGACAAAGCCCTCCGTCCGCGTCAACTTAGTAGGCCCACAAGTCAGCCTCCCATATGGTGGGTCCCAGCTAGCAGGGGGAGTATTCCTTTTTTTGTGCGCAATAAGGAAGCACTTCCTTGCGTGCGAAGATATAGCTGGTGGGTCCGAGCTGTCAGCGGCGGGAACGTTTTTTTTCGCGAAATACAGAGGCCCTTTCGGTTGGTCCTAGATGGCAGGTGGAGGAATCATTATTTTGTGTGTAATAAGGAGGCATTTCCTTGTGTGCAGCCATGAACCCAGCTGTCAGCCTCTCCACGTACAGTCCACTTCCGATGGATGTCGTTCGTTGACCACGTTGACCACGCCGCGCCGAGAGCACCAGGGCGGTGGACGACGGCGAGGCCTACGAAGGGAACGACACGGATCCGGGGAAGACACGGCAGTGGCTGCCCACGCGGTGGGGAGTACGAGGGTTGACTGGTTCGACTGCCGTCGGTGGAAAATAACAGGAGGTGTGGGTGAGTAGAGGGATAGCCAGGCCAGGGATGCGAGTATGGTGCAGCCGTGAGGCCTGCCCGGCAGCATAGTCGGCCATGGGAGGCGGGAGCAGGCGGTTCCGCCGGCGCTGGTTTGGACGGCTGGACAGGAAGATCAGAGACTAAAGAAGCACGATTGCCGCTAGATTGACATCTAACGGTTTGACGCTGGTAGAGTCGATTGTTGACTAAGTTTTTTTTAAGAAACCTTGTTTATGCATGAACTTAGTAGGCCCACAAATTAGCCTCCAAATCTGTGGCAGACAACATAGAGCCCATTTGCTATTTTTTTTAAAATTTGTAGCCCATTTGCCAATTCTTAAGTAATTTATTACAGCCCATTTTCTGTCCAGGACCACGGTTAAAAAGTTCAAACTTATTTTGCATATTTCGGTGGAGTCCGAACTGTTGTAATCCCGAAATGATAAACATTTTTTAAGAACTTATTGATTTGCCATTAAAACGTTTTGTTTTTGTAAGCAAACAAGACGTGGGACAATTGAGTTGGTTTAAGGGAAAACCAGTGGTAAAAAAAATCAGCGCTGGGAGGGAAAACAACAACAAAAATAAGGATGTAAATATGAAAAGGAAACTTTATGTATTTTCAATATAATGATACGTGTATATGAACTAGTAAAACTATATGTAGAGATTAGAAAACGGAAGTAAGACATGGCGTTTCTCAAGGAAAATTGAACTAGGTTGTGTGTTTGATTCAGTAAAAAAGCTGCCTGCGGATGTTGTAAGACAAAATATAAGTAACGCCGGCGGGCTAGAGGCCAGTAGATACCTGCTGGATCTTTGTGCCCCGTTGTCGTCATGGGCTAGGCCTGTTAAAAACAAAACCAAGCCTGGGCAGTCTACAGCTCAGTTGAAACTTGCTCGACCTGAAAAAACAATATACCTTCTTAATAAACGAGAGAATTCTGCAAGTACAGACTGATAACTGGGATGCAGCAGGTATATTGTTTTTTCATCGTGATAATAAGTGCATGCACTTGTTTCAAAAAAATTGAAGAACTGGGAATTCAAACGGCAGGTGCTTATGCTACCCATCAAATAAAAATCAGGTGCCTGAAAATTCGTTTCGAAACAAATGATTCAGCTTATATCCACGTCGACCCTCGGCATGATGGTTGGAAGCAAATGCCAAGTTCATACCGAAAGATCGTTAACAGCAATACCAACTTGCGGACGACAAGGTAGTACAAGTACCAATTCCAAACTAACTTATAATATTTTTAGTCCTGGCCCTAGTGTTCGTCTGGTAGAAAATCTTGCAGAGTACCAGCTCCCGCTCCTTCTCTTGCTCCAGGTCCCCAAGGTGGTACTGGTGCATCACCCAGTTGGTCCTTTGCTGGTCGAAGTTCTTTTTTTGCTGGAATGGTCGAAGTTCTTGTTGGTCTGCCGGCCATTGTCCATCACCGGCAAGGTATTGCCGGTCTTGTGCCACACCGCGTGCATGCCGCACTCCTACTGTATCTTGCGACGCGTTCACGTGCCCCTTTTGAACACCCTGGAATTGCGCTAGATGAAATGCTTGCTTAGGCCACTCAGTGTGATACCTGCAGTATTGTCGAATACAGGTTTTAGTGTAAGTAGTTGGCATTTTCATAGCATCTTTGGCATATTCCAGTCACTTGTTTCACTTTTTCTTAACTGCCAAATTGTAATTGCTTCACTAGGTCTACGTCTAAAAAAAATAGAGCTATAAACAAAGGAATATATTTGTGCAAGTAGACGGCCGGTCGGTGTCTTACCTGGAAGTTTCTCAGGATGGGTGTAGCATATGTCGTGCTCGCTGTCGATGGTTGGTATGAACAAATCGATGAGAGGGTGAGATCTCGCGCTGTCAGCACTCACTTTGGCCTTAAGGTACTCGATCAGCTCCTGATCCGTGGGTTCAAACTTGACGCAGCCGGCAGCACCGGCCAATCCTTCTTGGAGTTGCATCGGTTAATTTCAGTTATATGGTACTCAATGTATGATCAATCGACTGTTTTAAGTGAATGATGAAAGATTTCGACAGATAAGTGGTAGTACTCCACATCTGAAGTCCACAATACCCGAACACGCCGCCGGGATTCTTGTGTCACCTCACGCGCAGCGTGTTGTCACGTCAATTCAATGTGAGGACATGATGAATAATTTGACCGACGTATACTAGTACTGCTACTGTACTACTTACTAGTCGTATTTAGTGTCACATTTTAACCATAGGTTTAACTAACAAAATGTCAATGCATGTCACCGAAAATTATTCCATTGAAAACTATGTTCAAATACGAATAAAACAATATATTTTTTTGACATGCATTAACATTTAGTTAGTGAAATTTATGGTCAAAATTTGACATAAATTACAAAGTGGACCAGTAAACCAGGAGGGAGGTAGTAGTACGAGTAGCGCAATATACAGTATAGAGGACTAGTACAAATTTAGAAATGGGGTAAGAAGTTACACCCATACGACTCACCCCCGGTCTCACCTTCTCCAGGCTCCCGGCGTGGGTCGCCCCCACCTTCTCCCCGCTCCCCACCTTCTCCATGCTCCCGGCGCCGCCCGCCCCCACCTCCTCCCCGTTTCCCGGCGCCGCCCCCACCTCCTCCCGGATCCCGCCTCCGCCCCGCCCCCTCCTCCTCCCGGATCCCGCCGCCGCCCCGCCCCCACCTCCTCCCCGTCTCCGGCGCCGCCCCTCCCCCACCTACTCCTGGATCCCGGCGCTGCCCCGCCCCGCCCCCACCTCCTCTCTCGCTCCCGGCGCCCCGCTGCTTCCACGCGCCACCGCCGGCCCCCTGCTTCCACGCGCCGCCGGCGGCCCCGCTGCTTCTAGCCGCCACTGTCGGGAGCCACCATAGCGCCACCAATCGCCACGACCAGTCGTCCCTACCGCCGCCTTGGCGACCTACCCCCACCCCCCGCAGGGGGCCATCGCTTCGTGTCACCGCATCCGGTGGCCACAGCGTGCCGTCCAACTCGGCAGTCCAACTGCTTGCTCCACGGTCGGTCGCTCAAGTAGCTGCGTGCAGGCAAACATCTCCACGGGCGACAAGTTCTTCTTTCACAACTTGTTGCTGCTGCTGCACCTTCTCCTTCGACCAGGCTAAGTAAAATGTTCAGGTACCTTGTGTGTATATTATGCACCTTAGTGTTCTGTAGAAATTTCATCGTGTTGGTGAGCTCACATACTACTATTCAATCAGTTCGAAAACGTAAACTTGGGAAGTTCGAAAAAACAAAACATCCAAGGGGAGTTTGTTGGGGATAACAAGTCGAAGTTCAGGTGTCAAATGTGAAAAAAGAATTTCTTCTAATCTAGCATGCTCCCTCCAACATATTTTCATTTCTACTGTAGCTTGCTATAAAGATGAAACTATATAAGTACACTGTGCAAAAACTCAGTGGTTCAAATGTGAAAAAAGAATTCTTCTAACCTAGTTCCCACCGTGCATTTTGTGTGTGTAGAATTTCATCTAATCTAGTTCGAATTTCATCTAACATCCGGCGACGCACCGCGCCCTCGCCTCCCACCTCCGCGACGGACCATGGATCTGCCTCCACAGGGGAGGCCACCGGTGGGAAGGCGTAGCATAGGCAACAACCACCTCCGCCCCTTCCTGCTCCTCCCCGCCGCGCCACGACCACCTCTGTCGCCTCGGGATCCCAGCTGCATGCATTCAGGAGCAAGAGAAAAGAGAGGTTAATTGTCCGTCCACACTGCCGCTCCTCCCAAGTCCACACTAGTTTTATCACAAAAAGGAGAGGATGTCTATTTTATCTCCTGAAACACAAACTAGGTGTTCTCAGTTCAGTACGTGAGCTATCTCAAGTTCTTGGAAAACATATAAAACAGTACGGTGTTTGTGCAAAAAATTCAGACTGTTTTCTAATTATACAACAGTTTACTATATGGTAGAATTGTAGTTGTTCAGTAAAAAGGTTCACTACCCCCACTGGGGAATTTTCTATCCGTTTTGTCTTCTTTTCCAACTGAAAGTAGTAGCAAAATGTGAACTGAAGCTGTTGTGGAGCAAATTAAGAATAGTTGCCTACTTTTTTGCCACTGCTACCTTGCCACCTACATTAATGCTACTACTACTACTACTAATTATCATGTTGCTAAACCTTGTGTTCTGGACAATTTGTGGGAAAGTGTGGAGGCGCAAGTTGCTCCGCGACTGAGGAAGGTGCACCCCGGTGCTTGCCATGGCTGAAGACGGCCTCCAACCGCGGGGCCCAAAGCAGCCAGCCTTTGTTCACATGCGTGTCTCCTTCCTGCTTCACCTAGGTACGCGCCAACACCCGCCGCGCTCGATGCTCCCTACTCCCATAGCCGTCCTCAGTTCGACCCCATGCCATCGAGATAGTCGAGTTAGTCGTGAGTAGCAGTCCGCCGTACCTAGAAACTAGATTTTTATCTGCAAAAATCAGTTCACCGTACCTAGAACAATCAGTTCGATCCATCTCCTGATTCTGAAAATATGAGTTGTGTTTACTGCAAAACTGATGCTCTATAGTTCACCATGTATATATGTCATCAGTTCAAAAAAGACGTACAGAAAAAGTTCAATTGTATGTGTTAAAACCCAGTTTGGTTTTATACTATATGTCATGTTATTACAAAATACAATAAAAGATTTTGCTCATGTAGCTGTAAGCTCTAACCATATGGCAACAAAGAGATAATGAATATGAAGTATTGTTGTTTCCATATTGCCAAGTTCAGTATGTATTCCGTTTTCAGTACGTAAACAAACACACATGATCTTTATAAGAGCAAAATTACAAAATGGAATTCTATAAGTTCAACTACATATTTTACAACAATTGAAAATACAAAAAATTACATCAGTTCGATGACAGAAAAACATCAGTTCGAAAAGTTTTCGACTCTTGAACTGATAGCTGAAAGATATGATATGTGTACTGTTGATAATCTCAAACATGTTTTACTCAACTTTAGGAAACATGTAATATTGTTGTGCTGCTTTGCAATGTCTTCAGCAGTCCTACTTCTCCATGACGACAAGGATGACGTCGCCATGCGTGCACGCTCCAAACTGTCCCCTGTCGCAGCCCCACCACTCGTTGCTGATGCACTCCAACCCGAGGACCTCCACGATGGAGGTCGCCTCGTAGCCTAGCGACGAGGTAACTCATCTTCCTTGTGCGTCCTTCGCCCACTGTGCGCCCTGCTGCCCTCGACCTCCTTCCTCACAGGCATGCTACCCCAACTTTTGTTTTGATTTTCAGTTCAACTTGTGTGTTCTTTTCAGTGCATTATGCTTTAAATGTGCAGAGTCCTGAGGCAAAATGATACATTTTAGTTTGCTTTGCCGCAAGGGCATTGCTGAAACTTAACTTCTGTCTAAACCTATAACCATCCATTTCGAAAATAGATGCTTTCAAAATAGATGCTAGTTTACTTTGCATAGAGCTTGCAGCTTATGTTTGTGTACTTTGAACTTAAGCTGGTCTCCCTCTTGTACATCAATTTTTCAGTATTGGTCTAGTCAGTATGGTGAAGATGAAGCTCCTTTTTGAACTTCTCCAGTTAATATACATGCACTTGGTCATCTTTTTTACATGTACTAACATCATCTCATTCGGAGTTGTTCGTGTGCTTGTAACACAAATCAGTTCAAATCTCAAGAGAAGTAAGCTCAAATAAGAAAAATACAGAAGTTTGAAGCCGAGATGTTTGCATATGTTTTGTTGAATTGAGTTCCTTCCTAAAAAATAGCACTAAATATGTTTGCATATGTTTGCACATCTTTTCAGTACAAACTTTAAAAAAAGTTTCTTTCTGAACTTCTCAAAATTAATATACATGAACTTGATTATCTTTTTAACATGTATTGATATCAGCTTCGTTGGATTTTTGTGCGTGTGCTTGTAACACAATCAGTTCAAATCTCGAGAGACCATACGTTCAAGTTCACTAGTATTTATAAATGTTGGTTGCAGTACTAGTATTTACAAATTTCTTATAATCTCCACAGGTCGGAGGCCGTACATATTTCTTATTCCTATTGCTATAAGATCAAGTGATCAAATGCTATGAGCTCGCGTGTTATTCTCCAATTAGTTCAAGTGATCATTGTTTTATTTTATTGTGTATATGTCTAAGAGTAGACTTTGTGACCTAAACTTTCTACTTACTGCTTAGAGAAGGTCCCTTTTGTGGCATGAACTTCCTTCTTATTGCTTAGAGAAGGTCCCTTGGAAAAGATGACTACCTTTCCAAGTTGGATTATCCTCAAACAGTTTATATTTTGATGTGGAATAGGAAAATAGGTTTGCTTTGGAGTGTGTTTTACAATTAGAACCTTTCAGACTTCGTATTCTTTGAGTATGCAAAAAAAAAAACAGAGGAGAAAAGCTGGCTACCTGTGTATAGTTTTTATAATTTCCATGGGAAACTAATATTCATGCACCTCTTTGGTGGATGTTTTGATATATTTCCTTCACGAATTGTAGTTGTCAAATGGTGTTACACAATTACTATTCTAGCATCATTGTTTATATTGTATTCTTTTAGCATTCTTGCAACCCTATTAACAACATCTTTTTGTGCAGTGTTTGTCAGGTTTTTTTTATTTATGGACATCTTGGGCTTGCTGGGTGCAGAATCAAAGAAGGCCAGTGAGAGGTACTAGTAGAAGAGGAAGAAGTAATGTGAAAAATGAGATAAATGTGAGAAGACCAAGTACAAAAGCGTGAGAGGGATTCCGATTTTTTTTTTCAGATTCTTGCTGTACACATACCAAAGTTTTTATGCACTATGCATCTGTATGAATGGTTAATACCTCAATGGTGCACTATGCATCTTTGGCAGTTTTTATGCATTTTTAGTCATTGTGCAGCAATTTAATGGTGCGCTATGTACTGAAGTATGCGCTCTCAAATCCGGGAAGTTCATATGTACTTTTACATTGGCTCATCAAGATTGTGTGCGTACCATACAGAAATCTGGAGCAATTTGGCAAAAAGTATTTACATCCATTCAAACTCGAGGATACGACAAGTTCAGAGATTTTTTTTTCACAAAAGTTTGGGGTTGACAATTAGTTCAAATGATCATTGTTTTCTTCATTGAAGAAAATAAAAAGAAGTACAAAATATTTATTACAAAAATCATGAAAATTGTTCAAGTCGCAAACAAAAGGAAGTACATACCTTCGTTGCAAAAAATGTTCGAGTTTGAACGAAACAAAAAGAAAACATCCATCAGTTCAACTAGTGAAACCATGCAAATTCGGAGCTGATGGTGTCGTCGGTTTGGACGAGAAAACAAATCTAAAATTGTAATCCCAAAAAAGGTTCAGTTATATAAGTCCATGTCTCGACGGGAGGCCGTTCAAAACATCCGGAGATATAAATCCACTGTTTTATTATGCAAGTTAAAAAAATGACGTCCCATCTGTGAAAACATGCTCAGTACAAACACATACAGAGATCATTTCAACTACTCTGTTTTCGAACAAAAAAACAGAATGCTCAGTACAAACACAAAACTGCGCTCAGTACTAGTACTCTGTTTTGAAAAAAAAATCATTTTGAAAAAATATCATTCAGTACAATGATATAAACCATGCAAGTTCGACGACTATGACACCATAAACCATTGGAAAATTACGAGGAAAAGCCATACCAAAAAATGAGAGTAAAGTCTAGTCTGCGAAAGCACGCTCAATACAAAATCATACGGACATCAGTTCAAGTACTTTCTTCCGGAACCATTCAAAATTACTCTTTCAAAAATACCTGCTCAGTACAAACACACACAAAGATCAGTACGAGTATTCTGTTTTTTCTGACAGAAAAACAGCACGAAGGGTCTCACCGTATTTCAAATTACTCTTCACCCATTGCGAATTTGAGGAAACGTTCAACATGACTAAGTTTCACATTTTGGATAGTTTTGCGTAGACGTTGAACTGAAATCTTTGGCCTCTTTGAAAGTTTCACATTTGACAATTCTTTGTGAAATTTCATTGCCCACCTACTGCGAAAGTTTCCCAAAATACGAGCTGTCATTTTATAGCTCGTATCGTGCTCGGTCTCATGTCAAATACAGTAGTAAGTAACTACCGTTAGCCCCAGATCAAATACTACTAAAGTAGCTCCACCAGCAACAACATAGTGCAGGATAATTAATTAGCGATGGAATCTCCTCAGCTTACAGTACACAAATACCTAATACGAAGTTTTGCAGTCAAACCAGATACGAAGAGGCGGCATATTTGTTCGCATTTCGAATCCCCATCAGAAAATCAGAGTATCACTCTGAAATTTGTCACTGGGACATGTTTATTCTGTTGATAGCTTATCAAATACAGTGCTTCATATACGCCCACTCCATCAGAAGCCATGCTTCAAAGCTTGAGCAACCACCCGTCATGCTTGGTGGAGTGATTTCAAGAAAAACGTCTTCTGTAACCTCAAGAAAATTGCTTTCAGAAAAACGAATATTACAAATATGTGGCGTCCAGCATAGAACAAAGACAGTAGAGGGCCTTTTTTCAAGTGGGGAAAGATGGCGCATAAACGACTCTAACAACAATGAAGCATCCGGCTTCACGCTTGGAGAACTGGGGACGCTTGCGCGCCTTCTTGAGACCTGCCTTCTTCCTTTCGATGACACGGGTGTCTCTCGTCAGCAAGCCTTATGACCTCAGAGGGACTCTGTTAGCGGGGCTGATCTTCAGCAGCGCATGCAACACGCCGAGGCAGATCGCCTGGGCCCGGCCAGAACGGAGCTCCGCCGGCCACCCGGCCACGAGCTCGGAGTCGGGAATCGGGGCCGGCCGCGCCACTCGCTTAGGAGAGGCGGGGAGGAGGAGGAGGAGGGGGAGGGGGCTGATCTTCAGCAGCGCACGCAACACGCCGAGGCAGATCGCCTGGGCCCGGCCAGAACGGAGCTTCGCCGGCCACCCGGCCACGGGCTCGGTGTCGGGAATCGGGGCCGGCCGCGCCACTCGCTCAGGAGAGGCGAGGAGCAGGAGGAGGAGGGGGAGGGGGCGTACGAGCAAGAAGTCATTGGAGCAGCAGTCGGGGATTTTGGGCGCGTCGTCGTCCTTGATCTTGTGAGCGCCGCCAGCACCAGCAGCAGCGCCGCCGTTATCGCCCGCGCACCCCGGCATCCATTGCCGCGCCTAGGGTGGGGCCTGGGTTGCCAGGAGGGAGGCGGGCAGGTGGAGGGATCGGCCGCGAGTAGCTTGGTTGACGGCGGAAGTGGCCGGCGGAACGGGGCTCTTATTTACTCTTTTAATAAAAACGATCAGTGCAACGAAAATAAAAGCATCAGTACAACTGGTCGACATCATCAGTTCAATAACAGAATAATATTCTGTTACGCGTAACAGAATAGCCTCTATATATATATATATATATATATATATATATATATATATATATATATATATATATATATATATATATATATATATATAAAGAAAGAGAGAGATGACTTCTGCACAACATCTCCAACAAAAGAGGAGTGGCTCAGTCTAGATATCAGTACGAATCAAGTTGTGCATATTTGCTGTTGGCATGAATCACATTGCCGCATGTTGGGTTTGCAAAAGCCATCCATCACATGGAAGCTTGATGCCTTTCACACACTGAAGATTATCTGGCAACAAGCTGTGTCGACGAATCTCTGGATATGGTGATTCATGAAACCCATGGTATGATGTGTAAACACAGCCCCCCTAGCGAATGGAAGTTGCATAGCACGGTAATCATCGCCGGTGATATGAACGATGATTGGTGGATGATCGGATAATTGAGCCCGAGGAACATGGAGTGGTTGTCGAGGCTGTAAACCCGCCTCCAGTTGAATATGCCTGGCCCAATGGAGCTGGGATCTTTCTCAAACACGAAGCAGCCATAGCCATCAATGTCACGAACGCCCCAGGCATTGTACTGCATGTTGTTTGATGAAATGGTTTGGTCAATTTGGTACGTGCAAATGAGCATCAAATGACCACCGTCAGCTGAACGAGCGATAAACCACCACCCACCGGCTGGTATGATTCCAGGTCCTGGAATCATGAAGGCCAACACATTTGCGTCTGCTGCAACAATTCAAATTGGAGACCAAAAGGACAAAAATAAACAATCATGTTCAGAGTATATGTGAAATTAAGATTATTATAACAGTGACACATATCATAGACAGAGAATTGCAATGTCGTGGTCATAATCATACCCCAAGTTAAAAAAAATAAGCCAATGACTTTCATATTCTAGCAATATATCATGGTTCAAACATCATGTAACAATGAGAGGAAAACAGATATGACAGGGCCTACTCATATTCTACCATAGCACTTACTACAGTTATCATATCAACTCTAAGCAATAACATGCGTTGTTATAAACATCCTGGAAATGAGAGTAACATATAGCAATCATGAGGTTATACTCATAATATCTATTCTAACAATCATTAGATTCCAATTGTTCTCATATCAACTCTAACAATAACATGTGGTCATAAAAATCTAGGAAATGAGAGGAACATATAGCAATGATGTGGTTATAGACATACTATATATTCTAAATTTGTAACAATGAATAGGCAGTCGTATTCTTAAGGTAAAGATGAGATGAGATAGAACAATTACACGACGATAGATTCCACCAGTATAGGCAGCCAATCTGTGCGTCGACCGCATAAACGATGCCATCATGCACTATAGCATCAGAAAGAAATGTTGGCTGAAGAGGATTGACGATGATCCATAACCATGTATGGCGACCGGTTTCCAGATAGACTAATCCCATGTTGAACATGGCAATGAGCTTGTAATCCATGTAGTCTTCTGATGGTGTGGGCACTTCGCAGATTACAACCTTCAGCAAACAGAGGTCGAGTCAAAAGCTCGACGTGTCTCGTGCGTAGTAGGTAGGAGTGTCCGGCGGGCCACGAGGCTCGATGGCCGCGGTATCCAATGATGAAAGGGTGATCTCTTGCTGGGTGTAGATATCCACGTGACACCACGGACTACCAATTGGTGGATGAGGGCGATCCAGTTGGCCTTCATGCCCGCCCAGTAGTGGCCGCGCATGAAGGACAGGTGGACGGGTAGTGGTAGCATGTCGAGGGGCACCATGGCAACCTCCGTAGGATCGTCAAGTTGGTGTCTGGGCCACCTGTGAGGATCAGGAATCAGCAAGCAGGGTGTCTTGAAAAGAGCCGGCCGGTTGCAGACGAGTAGACGGTACAAAGACACCAAGCATGCGGCCAGACGGACGGTGCTGAGCAGGTCCGTACGATTACAGATCTGCTCCAAGAGAACACCGGGGAGCGAATTCCAATCGCGGCTCTGCGTGTGAGTCGGTTCTGCCATAGTTTTTTTAGGGTGCTGAGTGACTGGGGTTTTCGATGCCTGCGAGCCAGCGGGGAAGTGGATTCGGGCGGGTGAACGAAGAAGATGGCGTGTGTGGCCGAGCAGTGAGCGGGGGGATATGGTACGCGCGAGCTACCAAGGAAGATGGCGCGGGCGGACGAGCAGTGAGCGGGGGGAAATGGTGTGCGGCCGAAGGTGGGGAAGAGAGGAGGAAGAAGAGTGAAAGACGGGGAAGAAAGTGCATTAAATTTCAATTCTACTAGTACTACTACCAGGATATACCGTCCTTCGGAGTTTAAATAGTTACGCCGATGACATGTGGGTCTACCTCAAGAGGGCCCACATGTCAGTTAATGGAGGAGAGAGGTGTGTAGTCGTATTTGCGGAAGCTTGCTCCACTGGCAAACATGGTGACAGTACTAGGTAAGGCTGATTTAGTAACACCAACACGCTGGTTCAGCTTATTAATCAAGTGTCCCATCTGCTGCAGCGTGTATTTTCACTTCACTGTGAAGACTAATTGAATATTTCTCTCTGACCGAGATGGGGAATAATGGATCGCGAAGACTTCCTATCTACAGTATCCCTATGCCTGTATGCTCAGGCCCCTCCCAATGCTTCGCCTTATACAGGTGCTAAGGCTGCCATGTAGGCAAAAAGTCTGATGTGGCAAGGTAATTAAGAGGAGAGATAGGTGTGGTGACCCCAGTACTAAGCACGAGAACCTAGACAAAAGACTTAAATAGAAGATTCCCACCAATGCATGAAGAACTTTAGTTACAAAATCATAAATAAAGGATGCTTAGCACCAACAAGTTAAAAGCACATGTACGTGTAAGCATTGGGAGCTTTAGTTGCTAAAGTTTTTAATGTGCTTAGCACCCCATGTAAGCACCGATGCATTGGAAGTAGCCTCATCCTGTCCAACAAGATGAAACATTGGCAAGGGCACCCGACGCCAATAATGTAGGAGTACTAGTACTACCTACTTTCTGGTTTATAGGGCTCAATTCAAAATCTCATCAACCAAGGTAGATGATGAGTGGTGGAATAATTTTTGTAGTTTGCAAAAATACTCAATTAATGCACTCGTTTTCCTCAAAAAATTATGTTTACCAATGAATTAATTTTGTGTCAAACTTTGACCATCTACTCCCTCCATCCAGGTGAATAAGTCATCTTTGGTTGTGCACTATGACCAAGGAGTGAAAAACAAGAGAACTTAATGTTTATTTGCTACTCCCTTCATTCCTAAATATTGTCTTTTTAGACATTCAAATGGAATACAACATACGGATGTATGTAGTCATATTTTAGAGTGTAGATTCACTCATTTTGCTCCGTACGTAGTCACTTGTTGAAATCTCTAGAAAGACAAATACTCCATGGGAACAGAGGGAGGCTTTTACTCCGTATTTGGGAACAGAGGGAGTATCACCATATGGAGGGAACAGAGGAAGCTTGAAATACGAACATGTCAATGGGAGGGAGTAAAAGCCTCATGCATGCATGCATGCATGCAACATGCAACACTCACATGTACACATGGACGCACGCAACACTCACGCACCCATGCGGCACACAGCACGCGACGCAACACACACGCTGACGCTCAAGTGCTCAACCTACTCCCTACGTCCGTGAAAGACTGTACATTTAGATATTTACACATTGACCAAGGCATAATTAATGCCCAAAAGTAGCAGATTTATGTGTGCATGCGACCATTGAGAGAAGAAGATTAAATGAAGGTTGTTGCATGCTGTAATTAAGGATAGACATGTAGCCTATAGCTAGAGCACAAGTTGGTGCATTAGTCAACCAATATCGATTTTAGATTAAAGGCTAAATGCATTGGAAGTGTAGATGTACACTCTTTGTTTTTTTAGCCGATGTACACTCTTTGTTGGAAGACCGAGGGAGTACACGTGCATGCACTCACATACACAGCCAGGGTGGTTCGCGCGCAAGGGTTGGACTCCTGTCGTGCCTGCGTAAAGTTTTGTTTAACTGATTTCTTTGCTCTGCCAACTGACAGGTGGAACCTAGAAACCAGGTGACAATTTAACCAGTCAACAAAGCGCCACGTCGACTATGTGGCCGGTCAGTAGGGTGCAATACGGTGCTCTACGATGAGCTAGTGATCGTATAATCACCGCAAACCAATATATAGTGACCGTAAAGAGCGTATTGTTACATACGTTGACCGCCAGTGTATTTTTCTCGTTTCAAATTAAGCCATATTAACCGGAAAGGACTAGTACTTCTTTGATGTGTCCCATCAACTCGCCGAACGAGGAGAAGCTTGCTTACTACGCCTCTCCCTCGCCCACGCACGCGGTAGCTCGCAGGAGTGAGAGTGAGAGGGTTTTGACTACAGCGCCCTCTCCCTCTCACTCTCGCTCGCCCTCGCCCTCGCGGTGGACGTGCAGCTGTTCAATCGGTGTCAGATTGCCAGAAGCATATTGTACTGTAGTATCATCATTGTTGGACCTTCCGAAGAGGCGAAGAGTCAAGTGCAAGGTTCATACGAGTATGAACTGTTGAACCCCCCGAAGAGGCAAAGAGCCAAGCGCAAGGTTTTATAGGAGTTGTCGTCCTAGTAAGAGTATACTACAACTATAGCAAACGATGCTATTGTATGATGCCGCCACGTCACCTATATCCAAAGCTGTGCCACCTTTTTTTCTCAAAGAACGTGTTGGAGCCCGTGCAACAACCACACAAGTTGCATGTACACATAACACATTTACTAGTAATAAATTCTAAAGGACAAATGCCAGTATGCCACACAAGTTCATCTCCAATTCATGTGATAAATTTGTGCACGACTAGTCTACATATATTCACAGCACTACCGTTCACAATTTACCATACCCCACTTACACGTTATAGATGGGCTACATGTCCTCCTCCAGGTTCCAGTCCCAGGTGTTCTTCATGGATGGCATGATCCATAGCGGTGGGCAACGGGAATCATTGTCGCAGCTTTCTAGTCCGGTTCCACACGATGGAGACTCATCCAAGCTGAAGCGGCATAAATCAGGGATAGCGTGTCCCAGCATGTCGTTCATCCGGCGGTGCGCACTAAAGCCACAACCATGCTTCATGAACGGCAGGCCTTCGGTGTTGTGCACAGAAGGTGGCATCCGCTTCACAATGGGGTAGCTGTCCCCAATGAAAAGCGAGTACTCTCCAAGAGTGTTCCTCGGCACCCACGTAGCATCACGGGGGTCGAACTCGGCGCCGTTCATCTGGTACACGCGGCATCTCAGATCTGGACACATGGTGACGTACAGAGTCAAGGTCCATGCATAATAATGTTGTGCTCAAATATGGCGGTCAGTAATACTGTGCAACAAATAGTACTACTCCGGTATAGAGGAAGTAAAATAACCGACTTATTATATATAGCCACTCTTGGCTACATGGATGAGATAGTAAGACATGGAAAAATAGTTTTTTGGTGGCAGCTAGTGGGTTCAAGTCTTCAAGGGCCTAGCTAGCTATACGCGTCCTCCAAGGTAAAAAGTACTAGTACTAGTAAGTAGTACAACAACGAAAGAGAAGGCGAGAGGGTTAAAAAATATAATTCTAAATGGAATACCTGGGTAGATGGCGACGGTCCGATCGTGGTAGATTGTGTGACCATGTTGCACATCAGTGGTACCATGGGTAACGACTGGTAAGATAGTTGATCCCGATATGCCAAAGTCAGCTACAAGGTTCCAGGTTAGACCAAATCGCGGATGCAAATGCACATCCAGGATCGGCGATCTTATTTTGATCGGGGGATGACTGGTCCCTGCAAAATAATGGAGTACTGTTAGGAATGCAAATGATGGTTTATGCATTCCGTTTGTAATCTCCCGTATCATAGGATGGCAACCAGATGAAACAAGTCCCCTGGCTTGTCACCGCGAAGATGCGGCTTAGATGGCGCACGACGCCTTCGAACGTGTAGGGGTACAAATCTGCCGCGGCCAACATGCGCCAGCCTCTGCCGTTACGGCCTCTTGCACTGATGGCAATCCTTATGTCGAACACCGCGATGAGATAGTAATCTTCGTAGCCGCGTCGCTTTGTCGGCGGGTCCGCAATTGCTATCTTCTTCAATCTCATGTAGGCATCATCATACGTATTCAAGCCCAGCCAGTCCAGAAGGCCGATCCCAATGGTTGAGAAGGGGTCTACGGGAACGGCCGCACTGCTGTGGATGTTGTGCAAAATGATGGTGGTATCTGGCCAGAGGTATGCAAGCCAATCTTTGTTGGCACTGAAAGTGCTAGTTATCGACTAGAGGGGGTGAATAGGCGATTTTTATGAAAGTCTTCAAAACAGGGGGGCTTTGAAGACAAACGATAGAAATGAACCTATTGATATGCAGCGGAAGGTAGACTACACTAGACAAGCCATAGTCAAGTAAGTAATGAAGTGAAAGTACGAAGACTATTAGCAGTTAGGTAGTATAGATCAGGATGGAAGATAGTATGAAGCCAAACAACAATAGTCATCACACAGTGAAGTCAATCAGATAAAGCAAGCAAGCAATGACCTCACGAAGACAAACTGTAAGTAAAGAGAGGGAGAAGATAGAACCAGTAGCTTGGAGAGGACAGGGATTTGTTGGACCAGTTCAAGTTGCTGTGACAACTGTAGGTCTGGTTAGGGAGGCTGAGATTCAACTCAGAAGACCGCGTCTTCACCTTATTCCCCTTGAGCTAAGGACACTTAGTCCTCGCCCAATCACTCTGGTAAGTCTTCAAGGTAGACTTCTAAACCTTCACAGCTTCGTTCACCGGCAATCCACAATGACTCTTGGATGCTCAGAACGCGACGCCTAACCGGCTGGAGGATTCACAGTCCTCAAGCGTAATAAGTCTCCAGATCACGCGGACAGAAAGACTTCAGTGATGCCTAACACTCTTTGGCTCTGGGTGTTTTAGGCTTTGTCCTCGCAATGATCTTTCTCTCAAATGCTCCGGAGCTGGGTTGCTCTCAAACGACAAAAGCCATGTACTGACTCTGAGCAGCCACCAATTTATGGTGTAGGGGGTGGGCTATTTATAGCCAGGAGGCAACCCGACCTGATTTTTCCGAAATGACCCTGGGTCACTAAGGAACTGACACGTGTCCAACGGTCAGATTTCAAACACACGCGGCAGCTTGACTTGGGCTACAAGTAAAGCTGACTCATCTAGCTCTGGATAATATTTGCTCTCATTGTCTTCGCTCGAAGACATAGGATTTGGTTGAGCATCACTTCAATCACTCTGACTTTGTTCACTTGGACCCCACTTAACAGTGCGGTGGTTCCTATGACTCAACAAAGAAGAAAAGGAAACTACGAAACAACTATGTCTTCGCACTCCATAGTCTTCATGCGATGTCTTCTCATGTCATAGTCTTCATTGTGAATATCTTCACAGACCACCATTGTCTTCAATGTCTTCACACATTTTTAGGGGTCATCTCCGGTAGGTAAACCGAATCAATGAGGGACTACTACCTGTGTTATCTTGCAATTCTCACAAACACATTAGTCCCTCAACCAGGTTTGTCGTCAATACTCCAAAACCAACTAGGGGTGGCACTAGATGCACTTACAATCTCCCCCTTTTTGGTGATTGATGACAAACTAGTTGAAGTTTTCAACGGGGATAAAAGTATGTGAAATTGTAAGGATTAAGGTATTGTTTTCATAAGTAGCAAAAGGCTCCCCCCTGAAGATGTGCATATAAATAGTTTGCGTTTGAATGCAAATGCGCATGGCAGGTTTTACTTTGTGGAGATCCTTTTCAACATAAGAATTCAATTCATTATGCATATAAAGGTATAACGAAGATAATGACATGCATAATGAAAAATGGACGTTTGCGGAATGACTTCATGCGGGATTTATCATCACATCACAGAATAGCAGACAAAGTAGCAGACGGCCATCATGTTCAAGTGTTACAATCCAAAGAACCAAAAGTATCAAAACGAGAGTTGTAACCACTTGGCAAAATATAAAGCAACCACCCATATGGACCCGCTTGAAGACTATTAACTCATATGCTTCTCCCCCTTTTGTCAGTAAGGACCAAAAAGGCTTGAAGACATATAGCATCTACTCGTTCCCATCAGGAGTAGATGAAGGTGCAGGGTCAACGTTGGAGTTAGGTGGTGCAGAGGGGTCTGGTGCAGTGTCGAGACGCGGCGAAGTAGTGGTTGGAGAAGTAGCATCGTCTTCGTCATCGACGACTCTCGCAACAACAGTTGCAACCGAAGAGGAATACTCCAAGTCTTCTAAGGAAGGAGTACGACGCAAGACAACATTCCGGGGAGGCGTGGAATCAAACTTGTAGCGCTCTGTGAAGCCATCTTCGGAGCTTAGCAATGTCAGACTCTTCCAGGACCTCCGACAGGCTTCATGTGACACGAATGTGTTCTTGGTGGCAAGATTTTGAATGTGATTAACATCCACCAAGAGGCTCTGCATGTGACGCTTCAGCCAGTCATGGTGCTTATCCTGTTTCTGATGCAAGGCCACGAGAAGCTGTCGGTCATTGAGTATGCGAGATCGCTTCCGAGGCCTTTGAGCAATGGTGCTTTCAGTGGCTTCAGTAGTTGCACGATGAGGTGCACCTGTGTTACCAGCCAGAGGATAAACACGAGTTGCAGCAAGAACTCCTTCAATGGGTTGCGTGAAGCTTTGGCGATCGACATTGTGAAGATATATTGGCTCCTTGGCAGGCTCAGGGTAGATGGCTTCGACAGACATATCAACCTCTGGCAAGAAGATAAGATGGTTGCACGCAGAGGGCTGATAGTTGACAGAAGAGTGAAGCTTGATTAAGCGCATCACCCATGGAGCATAAAACTTCAGGCCAAAGAGATCAATTCCAGATGCAGCAAGTTGCCTGATGAAGAAATCTTGAGCAATGAAGCTGATGCCATTGAGGATATAGAAAACCAATGTCTTCATTGCGCCTTCAAGCTTGGCTGCAGGACAATGTCCTTTGACAGGCCATAGAGTTCACCTTATAATATGATAAATGGTGTGGGGCAGATACTCTAGGTCTTCAACAAGGAATTCCTTTGGATATTCAGCATCTCGTGGCAGTGGCTTCATCATGCTGAGCATTTGACTCATGTTTGGCTCAGGCTTCTGAAATATGCTCTCCAATGCATTGCGGTGAAGCTGACAACCAGGTTCATAGAGTTCACCTGGAGTGGGCAGGGAAGTAAGCTCAATGATATCTTGGGCTTTGGCTTCATCATGTACATCACCTGTCATCCACTCAAGGACCCAAGTCTTCGGATCCCTGTTGTAACCGCGAATGTGAAGAGTGGCATAGAATTGTAGCAGAAGCTCCTCATTCCAATGCTCTTTGTCAGTGACAAACTGCAGAAGTCTAGCATCTCTGAAGCAATCTAGAGCTTCTTCCAAGCAGGGTAGACCAGCAATGGCTTCACAATCCAGACGCATGTGAGGAAAGATTCGCCCTTGATTGTATAAGATGCATGAGTAATAGTTGCGCTGCTGATAGCTCCAGAAGCGATCAGATGAGATTCTTGGCCTTGAGTAAGGGTTCTTTGCACTGTCAAAGAAGGTATTGTGAGCCATGAAGCTATTGACATTGAATGATCCTGGGGAAGTTCCAGCACCGGGAAATCTTGGCAGTCGGGGCTTTGGCTTCTGGACCTGAGGCCTGTGCTCCACATGGTAGTCAAATTGTGGTCCGGGAGCAGGCGGAGGAACCAGAATAGGCCATCGAACAGTGACAAGTTGGCCGTGATCAAATGCTTGCTCAATGGTGTGAGGCCTTGGAGGCGGTACAAGAGCATTGGCACTGACATGGGCTTCAAATTGCACATTGGCTTCAGGCGGAACATTAGCTTCAGGCACCATATTCACTTCAGGCGCCACATTAGCTTCAGCCATGACAACGTCATAGGCTTCAGTAGTGTTGTTGGTGGCCGCCTCAGTGTTTTCAACCTCCACTTGAGTAGTAGGAGGGTCGGGCACAGACTCGTTCTCCTCGAGAACATTTTCTTGAATGATGGGGGGTGTGGCAACTCTCTCTTCTTCATGACGCGGTTCTTGGTTGTCGTCGGCTGATGCAGCCGGAATGTCTTCAGCAGCTTGTGCTTCAGACTCAGAGACGTTCGAAGTTGGAGTGGCGTCAGGAAACACTTGACGTGCTACTGAGTTGTGTTACACTTCTCCTTCTGGAACGCTCGGCATGGCGACCTGTGGCCTAGGGCCTTTGCGAAGCCTGCGAAACGCGAGCGACGCCTTTGGTAATGGGGTGGTCTGCACCATGTAATTGCCATCGTCAAGTACCGGAGTGGTGACTTGAGGAGGGGGAGTACTGGGTGTGTCTTTGTAGGATCGAAAGTATGTCTAGAGGGGGTGATTAGACTACTTGACCAAATAAAAATCTAGCCTTTTCCCAATTTTAGTTCTTGGCAGATTTTAGCAACATTGCACAAGTCAAGCAATCAACCTACACATGCAATTCTAAGAGTATAGCAGCGGAAAGTAGAACAATTGCATATGAAGGTAAAGGGAGGAGTTTGAGAGAGCAAACGCAATGTTGACACAGAGATTTTTTATCCGTGGTTCCGATAGGTGGTGCTATCATACATCCACGTTGATGGAGACTTCAACCCACGAAGGGTAACGGTTGCACGATGATGACCCACAAGTATAGGGGATCTATCGTAGTCCTTTCGATAAGTAAGAGTGTCGAACCCAACGAGGAGCGGAAGGAAATGATAATCGGTTTTCAGCAAGGTATTCTCTGCAAGCACTGAAATTGTAGGTAACAGATAGTTTTGTGATAAGATAATTTGTAATGAGCAACAAGTAACAAAAGTAAATAAAGTGCATCAAGGTGGCCCAATCCTTTTTGTAGCAAAGGACAAGCCTGGACAAACTCTTATATAGAGAAAAGCGCTCCCGAGGACATATGGGAATTATCGTCAAGCTAGTTTTCATCACGTTCATATGATTCGCGTTCGGTACTCTGATAATTTGATATGTGGGTGGACCGGTGCTTGGGTGCTATTCTTACTTGAACAAGCACCCCACTTATGATTAACCCCTATTGCAAGCATCCGAAACTACAAAAGAAGTATTAAGGTAAACCTAACCATATCATGAAACATATGGATCCAAATCAGCCCCTTACGAAGCAACGCATAAACTAGGGTTTAAGCTTCTGTCACTCTAGCAACCCATCATCTACTTATTACTTCCCAATGCCTTCCTCTAGGCCCAAATAATGGTGAAGTGTCATGTAGTTGACGTTCACATAACACCACTAGAGGAGAGACAACATACATCTCATCAAAATATCGAACGAATACCAAATTCACATGACTACTAATAACAAGACTTCTCCCATGTCCTCAGGAAGAAACGTAACTACTCACAAAGCATATTCATATTCATAATCAGAGGGGTATTAATATGCATATAGGATCTGAACATATGATCTTCCACCAAATAAACCAACTAGCATCAACTACAAGGAGTAATCAACACTACTAGCAACCTACAGGTACCAATCCCAGACTTAGAGACAAGAATTGGATACAAGAGATGAACTAGGGTTTGAGAGGAGATGGTGCTGGTGAAGATGTTGATGGAGATTGGCCCCCTCTCGATGAGAGGAGCGTTGGTGATGATGATGGCGATGATTTCCCCCTCCCGGAGGGAAGTGTCCCCGGCAGAACAGCTCCGCCGGAGCCCTAGATTGGTTCCGCCAAGGTTCCGCCTCGTGGCGGCGGAGTCTCCTCCCGAAAGCTTGCTTCTTATTTTTCTTCGGACGAAAGACTCATATAGTAGAAGATGGGCACCAGAGGGCCAACAGGGGGCCCACGAGGCAGGGGCGCGCCCAGGGGGGTAGGGCGCGCCCCCACCCTCGTGGCCAGGGTGTGGGCCCCCTCTGGTATTTCTTCCGCTCAGTATTTTTTATTATTTCCAAAAACAACTTTCGTGGAGTTTCAGGACTTTTGGAGTTGTGCAGAATAGGTCTCTAATATTTGCTCCTTTTCCAGCCCAGAATTCTAGCTGCCGGCATTCTCCCTCCTTATGTAAACCTTGTAAAATAAGAGAGAATAGGCATAAGTATTGTGACATAATGTGTAATAACATCCCATAATGCAATAAATATCGATATAAAAACATGATCTAAAATAGACATAAAATGTAAAAAGGAAAGGTGAAGATCACCATGACTCTTGCATAAGGTAGAAGATAAAAGTAAAAGATAGGCCCTTCGCAGAGGGAAGCAGAGGTTGCCATGCGTTTTCAGATTTGGATGCACAAAATCTTAATGCGAAAGAACGTCACTTTATATTGCCACTTGTGATATGGACCTTTATTATGTAGTCCGTCGCTTTTATTTCTTCCACATCACAAGATCGTATAAAGCTTATTTCCTTCACACCAATCAATCATACATATTTAGAGAGCAATTTTTATTGCTTGCACCGAGGACAACTTACTTGAAGGATCCTACTCAATCCATAGGTAGATATGGTGGACTCTCATGGCAAAACTGGGTTTAAGGGTATTTGGAAGCACAAGTAGTATCTCTACTTGCTGCAAAGAATTTGGCTAGCATGAGGGGGAAAGGCAAGCTCAAAATGTTGGATGATCCATGACAATATACTTTATCTCAGATATAAGAAAACATAACCCATTACGTTGTCTTCCTTGTCCAACATCAACTCTTTAGCATGTCATATTTTAATGAGTGCTCCCAATCATAAAAGATGTCCAAGATAGTATATTTATATGTGAAACCTCTCTTTCTTTATTACTTCCTATTAATTGCAACGATGACCAAAGCTATGTTTGCCAACTCTCAACAAATTTTAATCATCATACTCTTTATATGTGAAGTCATTACTCTCCATAAGATCAATATGATCTCTTTATTTCTTTTTATTCTTTTCTTTTCTTTTATTCAATCAAGATCATAGCAAGATAATCAAGCCCTTGACTCAACACTAATTTTATTATATAGCTCACGGACTCGATTACATAGAGGGATCATAAGGAAAAACTCAAAACTAAATCATACTAAAACTTTATTCTACTAGATCAAGATAATACTAAAAAGGATCGAACTAAGAAAAAACCGGTAAAGATAGGAGTGTGATGGTGATACGATACCGGGGCACCTCCCCCAAGCTTGGCAGTTGCCAAGGGGAGTGCCCATACCCATATGATTATATCTCCTTTGTTGGTGAAGAAGATGGTGGAGTTGTTGATGATGGGTAATCGCACATCGAGCGTAAGAGATCCTCCAACTTGCGGATAATGCCCTTGAGTGCGACGATATGCTCCTTCAACAAAATATTTTCACGTGTGAGATACTTGTTTTGTATACGAGCTAACTCAAACATCTTGAAAGCTTCGATCTCAGTTGGGGTGAGAATATTGTGATCATGTTGAAGGGTGTCTTCTGCTGCCGGAGCTTGGTCCTCCGTGGCTTCTTGATCCCTTCATCCTTGTTGATCTCCACGGGTTCTTCCCTCTTCAGCTCTATCTTCATTAGCCAAGCATCGTTGTCACCATTGTTGGAGGAGGGGGACGACATGATGCCTAGCCTTGAGAACCCTGACAGAAAACAGCTCGAAACAAAAACAGAGGACAATTGCGTGATATAGGAGTCAAAACCTTCGGGAGATTATATAATGAATTTTTACCGGCCAAAATACGTATCGTGCAAGAAAACGGAGTCCAGAGAGTACACGAGGTGCCCACGAGGTAGGGGGCGCGCCCAGGGGGTAGGGCGCGCCCTCCACCCTCGTGGAGGCCTCGTGTCCTTCCCGGACTGCTTCTTATTTTTCTATTTTTCTAAATATTCCAAAACGGAGAAAAATTGCCATTAGAACTGTTTTGGAGTCGGTTTACTTACCGTACCACATACCTATTCCTTTTTGGAGTCTGAAACATTCCGGAAAGTGTCTCTTATGTATTCCTCCGGGGTTACAGTTTCAATAACATTGGTTTCAACATTTATGGGATTACCTGAGATATAATGTTTGATTCTTTGACCGTTCACCACCTTCGGATTTGTGCCTTCAAAGTTGTTGATTTTTATGGCACCGGAATGATAGACCTCTTCGATCACGTAAGGACCTTCCCATTTAGAGAGAAGTTTTCCTGCAAAAAATCTTAAACGAGAGTTGTATAGCAATACATAATCACCTACATTAAACTCACGCTTTTGTATCCTTTTGTCATGCCATCTTTTAACTTTTTCTTTAAACAATTTGGCATTTTCATAGGCTTGGGTTCTCCATTCATCAAGTGAGCTAATGTCAAATAACCTCTTCTCACCGGCAAGTTTGAAATCATAATTGAGCTCTTTAATAACCCAATAAGCCTTATGTTCTAGTTCAGAGGTAAGTGACATGCTTTTCCATAAACCATTTTATACGGAGACATACCCATAGGATTTTTATACACAGTTCTATAGGCCCATAATGCATCATCAAGTTTCTTGGACCAATTCTTTCTAGATCTATTAACAGTCTTTTGCAAAATTAATTTGAGTTCTCTATTACTCAATTCTACTTGACCAGTAGACTGTGGATGATATGGAGATGCAATTCTATGATTAACATCATATTTAGCAAGCATTTTATGAAAGGCACCATGAATAAAATGTGAACCGCCATGAAAGAACATGCGGTGCCCCCATGTTTGGTTTTGGTAATTGATGACAATCTCTATGGACTAATGGTTGCCTTGAGTTATATTTGAAGGATTTGTCCATAGGCTTTTCTTGAAGTCCATGTGTTGGTTTCAAGGAGTTTATGTGGTGACCAAGGTGTTATTAAGGAATTATCCAAAGATTGGTCATGTGAGTGTAGAGCTTATTGCAAGCATGTCTTGAAGAAGAAGATTGTGTGATCATTCATGTTTACCTTCAAGACATCATCCAAACGAAGAGAGTTGGAAAGAGTCAAGGTTGATCAAGACTAAGTCAAGAGTGAATCAAGTTGATCAACACACAAAGCGCACAAGATGTACCGAGAGGGATCAAGCGATCCCATGGTGTGGTAAGCATTGTCAATTACGCTTTGTGTACTAACCCATGATCTTCGTGAGAGTTCTTTGTGGGGTTAGGTTGCGGTGTGCAAGTTCAAGTGAAGCATCATGAAGAGATCAAATGCTTGAAGCTTGCCGTCCATTGTGGCGACAATGGACTTGTGAAGATGTTGCGGTGTGCAAGTTCAAGTGAAGCATCATGACGAGATCAAATGCTTGAAGCTTGCCGTCCATTGTGGTGACAATGGACTGGTGAAGATGTGCGGAAGAGTGGCTCACCCATAGTGGAGTATGGGGGAGCAATCAACTAGTCTTCATCGAGCCAACACAACCAAGAAAGGTGGTCCAACTTGAGGGAGTCAAGATCGTCATCATCTAGCTCAACTGGACCATGTGCAAGGCAAAGGTTTGCTCTTGATAGGTTTTCTATTTTACCGGTCTCATGATGGTAGTTGGGAGACCGGGTTATAGGATCGATTGCCGTACTATCAAGGGGGGCTCTCGATGAGTAGCTTGATCGTATCGTTCATAGAGAGCTCAAACCATTGCATCCTTGCATCATCTTTGTTGGTTCTTGTTTGGTTCTTCTCTTTGTGAGTTTTGGAGCTTATGGTCATCTTGATGACAAGCTCGAGTTCATCAAAAACGGAGTTCACTCGCATCTTCTATGATGGTTTCGATGTTGGAGGTTATGCCGGTTCTTCTCGGTTGGAGGTTTCACTCCTCTATTTGTTGGCATACCTCCCCTGCCTCTATTTGTCGCTGTTTTGATGCTACTCATCGTCTTGTATCCAACAAGCTTGAGTTTGCTCAATTCAGAGCTCATATGAAGAAGTTATGGCAGTTCTGGTTTTCTCCCTGCGGTAGTACCGCGGCCAGAGCGGCAGTACCGCTTATCACCCCAAGCGGTAGTACCGCTGTCCAAAGCGGTAGTACCGCCTATGGCCATAAGTGGTAGTACGCCTACGGTTCCGCGCTGGTACCGCCTCGATTTTGGGTCTTGCATTTTTCGTGTCGAGTTTTGCAGTAGTTGCACAGCAGTAAGGCACAGCAGTTCCGCCTATAAGCGGTAGTACCGCCCCGATGGGCGGTAGTACCGCCTGTAAGCAGTAGTACCGCTCCGGTCGGGCGGTAGTACCGCTACTGCATTTTTGGTCCCGTGTTCTGCTCCTCCAGCGGTAGTACCGCTGGGGTGCGCGGTAGTACCGCTTATAAGCGGTACTATCGCCCCAAGGTTCATGTTTGGTTGCTCCTTCTCCCTGCTTCTTCCGCCAGAGCGGTAGTACCGCTCATGGAGCGGTAGTACCGCTCGTGTGCGGGCTGAGCACATAACCGTTGGATTTTTCCCCTTCTATAAAAGGGGGTCTTCTTCCCCAATGAACCTTATCCTTTGAGCTCGTGTTCTTCCCCCATTGTTGACCTTCTTCGAGCTTGCTAACTCTCAATCCCTCCATGGATTCTTGCTAGTTTTTGGGGGAAAAGAGAGAGGAGATCTAGATCCACATTTCCACCAATCACTTTCTCCTCTTTGTGAGGGGAACCCCTTGGATCTAGATCTTGGAGTTCTTGGTGTTCTCCTTCTTGTTCTTCCTCTCATTTTCCTCCCTAGCATTAGTTGCTTCGGTGGGATTTGAGAGAGAAGGACTTGGGCACTCCGTGTGCCCTTGCCATTGCATTTGGTGCATCGGTTTGAGTTCTCCACGGTGATACGTGGAAGTTACAAGTTGAGAAGCTTATTACTCTTGGGTGCTTGGTGCCCTTGAGCTTGTTCCTCTTGGGTGCTTGGGCGCCCTAGACGGTTGGTGGTGTTCGGAGCTCAATCATTGTGGTGTAAAGCTCCGGGCAAGCGTCGGGGTCTCCAATTAGGTTGTGGAGATCGCCCCGAGCAATTTGACGGGTACCGGTGACCGCCCCCAAGGGTTGCCAAAGTGTACGGGTTCGGTGACCGCCCCAAGGGTTGCCATTTGTACGGGTTCGGTGACCGCCCTCAAGGGTCCCTTAGTGGAATCACGGCATCTTGCATTATGCGAGGGCGTGAGGAGATTACGGTGGCCCTAGTGGCTTCTTGGGGAGCATTGTGCCTCCACACCGCTCCAAACGGAGATTAGCATCCGCAAGGGTGTGAACTTCGGGATACATCATCGTCTCCGCGTGCCTCGGTTATCTCTTACCCGAACCCTTTACTTATGCACTTTACTTTGTGATAGCCATATTGTTTCTTGTCATATATCTTGCTATCACTTAGTTGTTTATCTTGCTTAGCATAAGTTGTTGGTGCACATAGGTGAGCCTAGTTGTTGTAGGTTTTGTGCTTGTCAAATTAACCGCTAGGTTTATTCCGCATTTGTTCAAGCCTAAACCATAATTATTTTAAAGCGCCTATTCACCCCCCCTCTAGGCGACATCCACGATCTTTCACACCATCAGTCATTAAATATCTGGGGACTCCAAACCTCGGAAAAATAATTTTTTTAAGCATCTTAATAGAGGTGTTATGATCAGCACTACTAGTTGGAATAGCTTCTACCCACTTAGTAACGTAATCAACAACAACTAAAATATGTGTATACCCATTAGAGGTAGGAAACGGTCCCATATAATCAAAGCCCCAAACATCAAATGGTTCAATAACAAGTGAATAATTCATAGGCATTTCTTGACGTCTACTAATATTACCAATTCTTTGACATTCATCACAAGATAAGACAAACTTACGGGCATCCTTGAAGAGAGTAGGCCAATAAAAACTAGATTGTAATACCTTATGTGCAGTTCTATCTCCAGTGTGGTGTCCTCCATAAGCCTCGGAGTGACACTTGCGTAGGATCTGTTCCTGTTCATGCTCAGGTACACAACGTCTAATAACACCATCTACTCCTTCTTTATAAAGATGTGGGTCATCCCAAAAGTAATGTCTCAAATCATAGAAGAACTTTTTCTTTTGCTGGTATGTGAAACTAGGTGGTATAAATTTGGCAACAATGTAATTAGCATAATCAGCATACCATTGAGCAGTATGAGAAGCATTTATGACACTTAATTTCTCATCAGGAAAGCTATCATCAATAGGTAGTGGGTCATCAAGAACATTTTCTAACCTAGACAAGTTGTCTACAATGGGGTTCTCAACTACATTTCTATCAATAATATGCAAATCAAATTCTTGTAGCAAGAGAACCCATCTAATAAGTCTAGGTTTAGCATCTTTCTTTTCCATAAGATATTTAATAGCAGCATGATCCGTGTGGAGAGTTACTTTAGAATCAACAATATAAGGTCTAAACTTATCACATGCAAATACAACTGCTAAGAATTCTTTTTCAGTAGTAACATAATTTCTCTGAGCATTGTCTAGAGTTTTACTAGCATATTGAATAACATTTAGTTTCTTATCAACTCTTTGTCCTAGAACAACACCTACAGCATAATCACTAGCATCACACATAATTTCAAAGGGTAAATTCCAATCAGGTGGCTGAATGATAGGTGTAGAGATTAATGCTTTCTTAAGTATTTCAAATGCTTCTACACAATCATCATCAAAGACAAATGGTATATCTTTTTGCAATAAATTAGTCAGTGGCCGAGAAATTTTTGAGAAGTCCTTAATGAACCTCCTATAAAAGCCGCCATGACCAAGGAAATTTCTTATACCTTTGATGTCCTTGGGACACGACATCTTTTCAATAGCATCAACTTTAGCTTTATCAACTTCAATGACCCTTTCAGAAATTTTATGCCCCAAGACAATGCCTTCATTAATCATAAAGTGGCACTTCTCCCAATTCAAGACAAGGTTAGTTTCTTCGCATCTCCGCAAAACTCGATCAAGGTTGCTCAAACAATCATCAAAAGAGGATCCATAAACAGAGAAATCGTCCATGAAAACATCACAAATCTTTTCACAAAAATCAGAGAATATAGCCATCATGCATCTTTGAAAGGTAGCAGGTGCATTACATAAACCAAAAGGCATACGTCTATAAGCAAAAGTACCGAAAGGGCAAGTAAAAGTGGTCTTAGCTTGATCATCAGCTGACACAGGTATTTGAGAGAAACCAGAATGACCATCTAGAAAGAAAAAATGTGTATGTTTGGATAATCTTTCTAGCATTTGATCAATAAAAGGTAAGGGGTGATGATCTTTTTTAGTAGCTTTATTTAATTTGCGGAAATCAATTACCATCCTATAACCTGTAATAATTCTTTGCGGAATCAATTCATCTTTATCATTAGGAACGACCGTAATTCCTCCCTTCTTAGGGACACAATGGACAGGACTTACCCACTGACTATCAGCAACGGGATAGATTATACCTGCCTCAAGGAGCTTTAATATTTCCTTTCTTACCACTTCTTTCATTTTAGGGTTCAGTCGTCGTTGATGATCAATAACTGGTTTGGCATCTTTCTCCAAATTTATTTTGTGTTGGCATAGAGTGGGACTAATGCCCTTAAGATCATCAAGAGTATATCCAATAGCAGCACGATGCTTCTTCAGAGTTTTCAATAATTTTTCTTCCTCCTTCTCTGAAAGGTTAGCACTAATAATAACATGATATATCTTCTTTTCATCAAGATAAGCATATTTAAGAGTATCAGGCAATGGTTTAAGCTCAAACACGGGATCACCCTTGGGTGGAGGAGGATCCCCTAAGATTTCAACAGGCAAATTGTTCTTTAGAATAGGACCCTATTTAAAGAACACTTCAACTATTTCCCTTCTTTCATTCATAAACATATCATTTTCATGGTCTAGGAAATATTGTTCCAAAGGATCACTAGGAGGTACGGCAATAGAAGCAAGACCAATAATTTCATCTTTACTAGGCAATTCCTCTTCACGGTGTTGTCTACGAAATTTAGAAAAGTTGAACTCATGAGACATATCACCTAAACCAATAGTAACAACATCCTTTTCGCAGTCTATCTTAGCATTAACAGTGTTTAAGAAGGGTCTACCAAATATAATGGGACAAAAGCTATCTTGTGGGGAACCAAGAACAAGAAAATCAGCAGGATATTTAGTTTTCCCACACAAGACTTCAACATCTCTAACAATCCCAATTGGTGAAATAGTATCTCTATTGGCAAGTTTAATTGTGACATCAATATCTTCTAACTCAGCAGGTGCAATGTCATGCATAATTTCTTTGTATAAGTCAATAGGTATTGCACTAGCACTAGCACCCATATCACACAAGCCATGATAACAATGATCTCCTATTTTAACAGAAATAACAGGCGTGCCTATCACAGGTCTATGTTTATCTTTAGCACAAGGTTTAGCAATTCTAGCAGTTTCATCACAGAAATAAATAACATGCCCATCAATATTATCAGCCAAGAGATCTTTAACAATAGCAATATTAGGTTCAACTTTAACTTGCTCAGGAGGTGTATAAGTTCTAATATTGCTTTTACGAACCATAGTTGAAGCTTTAGCATGATCCTTTATTCTAACAGGGAAAGGTGGTTTCTCTACATAAGCAGTAGGAACAATAGGATCATTATAAGTGACCGTCTTTTCATCAACTTTAATAGGTGCAGCTACTTTTACTTCTATGGGAGGATGATATTTAAACCACTTTTCCTTAGGGAGATCAACATGAGTAGCAAAAGATTCACAGAAGGAAGCTACTATCTCAGAGTCAAGTCCATATTTAGTGCTAAATTTACGGAAAACATCAGTATCCATAAAAGATTTAACACAATCAAACTTAGGTGTCATACCTGACTCCTTACCTTCGTCGAGATCCCAATCTTCAGAGTTGCATTTAATTCTTTCCAGTAAATCCCATTTGAATTCAATAGTCTTCATCATAAAAGAGCCAGCACAAGAAGTATCGAGCATGGTGCGATTGTTATCAAAAAGCTGAGCATAAATTTTTTGAATAATCATTTCTCTTGAGAGCTCATGATTGGGGCATGAATATAACATTGGTTTAAGCCTCCCCCAAGCTTGAGCGATGCTTTCTCCTTCGCGAGGCCAAAAATTATATATATAATTGCGATTACGATGAACAAGATGCATAGGATAAAACTTCTAATGAAATTCCAGTTTCAATCGTTTGTAGTTCCATGACCCCATATCATCACATAGCCTATACCATGTCAATGCATCTCCCTTCAAAGATAAAGGGAAGACCTTCTTCTTGATAACATCATCGGGCATACCTGCAAGCTTAAATAATCCACAAACTTTATCCACATATATTAGGTGCTCATCAGGATGTAATGTTCCATCTCCTGCAAAAGGATTAGCTAGCAGTTTTTCTACCATACCCGAGGTAATTTCAAAGTAGACATTTTCATTTTCAGTAGGTTCAGTAGGTTGAGGAGCAACTCTTCGCTCTACTGGTCGGGGTGAAGATACCCCGAACAAGCCCCTCAGAGGATTACTTTCCATAGTAACAAGTGACAGTAAATTTCAGCACACTATATAAAATTTTCCTTACGCAATTCCACCTACCAAAGGCGCTTCACTCCCCGGCAATGGCGCCAGAAAAGAGTCTTGATGACCCACAAGTATAGGGGATCTATCGTAGTCCTTTTGATAAGTAAGAGTGTCGAACCCAACGAGGAGCAGAAGGAAATGATAAGCGGTTTTCAGCAAGGTATTCTCTGCAAGCACTGAAATTGTATGTAACAGATAGTTTTGTGATAAGATAATTTGTAACGAGAAACAAGTAACAAAAGTAAATAAAGTGCATCAAGGTGGCCCAATACTTTTTCTAGCAAAGGACAAGCCTGGACAAACTCTTATATAGAAAAAAGCGCTCCCGAGGACATATGGGAATTATCGTCAAGCTAGTTTTCATTACGTTCATATGATTCGTGTTCGGTACTTTGATAATTTGATATGTGGGTGGACCGGTGCTTGGGTGCTGTTCTTACTTGAACAAGCATCCCACTTATGATTAACCCCTATTGCAAGCATCTGCAACTACAAAAGAAGTATTAAGGTAAACCTAACCATAGCATGAAATATATGGATCCAAATCAGCCCCTTACGAAGCAACGCATAAACTAGGGTTTAAGCTTCTGTCACTCTAGCAGCCCATCATATACTTATTACTTCCCAATGCCTTCCTCTAGGCCCAAATAATGGTGAAGTGTCATGTAGTCGACGTTCACATAACACCACTAGAGGAGAGACAACATACATCTCATCAAAATATCGAACGAATACCAAATTCACATGACTACTAATAGCAAGACTTATCCGATGTCCTCAGGAACAAACGTAACTACTCACAAAGCATATTCATATTCATAATCAGAGGGGTATTAATATGCATATAGGATCTGAACATATGATCTTCCACCAAATAAACCAACTAGCATCAACTACAAGGAGTAATCAACACTACTAGCAACCTACAGGTACCAATCCCAGACTTAGAGACAAGAATTGGATACAAGAGATGAACTAGGGTTTGAGAGGAGATGGTGCTGGTGAAGATGTTGATGGAGATTGGCCCCCTCCCGATGAGAGGAGCGTTGGTGATGATGATGGCGATGATTTCCCCCTCCCGGAGGGAAGTGTCCCCGGCAGAACAGCTCTGCCGGAGCCCTAGATTGGTTCCACCAAGGTTCCGCCTCGTGGCGGCGGAGTCTCGTCCCGAAAGCTTGCTTCTTATTTTTCTTCGGACGAAAGACTTCATATAGCAGAAGATGGGCACCGGAGGGCCAACAGGGGGCCCACGAGGCAGGGGGCGCGCCCAGGGGGGTAGGGCGTGACCCCGCCCTCATGGCCAGGGTGTGGGCCCCCTCTGGTATTTCTTCCACTTAGCATTTTTTTATTATTTCCAAAAACAACTTCCGTGGAGTTTCAGGACTTTTGGAGTTGTGCAGAATAGGTCTCTAATATTTGCTCCTTTTCCAGCCCAGAATTCCAGCTGCCGGCATTCTCCCTCCTTATGTAAACCTTGTAAAATAAGAGAGAATAGGCATAAGTATTGTGACATAATGTGTAATAACAGCCCATAATGCAATAAATATCGATATAAAAACATGATGCAAAATGGACGTATCACACGAGTCCACGGAGGGCTCCACCCACGAAGGGTCCACGAAGAAGCAACCTTGTCTATCCCACAATGGCCGTCGCCCACGAAGGACTTGCCTGACTCGGGTAGATCTTCACGAAGTAGGCGATCTCCTTGCCCTTACAAACTGCTTGGTTCAACTCCACAATCTTGACGGAGGCTCCCAAGTGACACCTAGCCAATCTAGGAGACGCCTCTCTCCAGGTGGTAACAAATGGTGCATTGATGATGAACTCCTTGCTCTTGTGCTTCAAATGATAGTCTCCCCAACACTCAACTCTCTCTCATAGGATTGGATCTGGTGGAAAGAAGATTTGAGTGGAAAGCAACTTGGGGAAGGCTAGAGATCAAGATTTATGTGGTTGGAATATAATATCTTGACCTCAACATAAGTGTAGGTGGTTCTCTCTCAGAAAATGTATGTTGGAAGTGTAGGCATGTTTTGATGGCTCTCTCCACGAATGAAGAGTGGGTGGAGGGGTATATATAGCCTCCACACAAAATCTAACCGTTACACACAATTTACCAAACTCGGTGGGACCGAATCATGAAACTCGGTCGGACCGATTTAGTTCAAAATGTGAACGTTAGGATTTTTGGTGGGACTGACATGTGAAACAGAGAGATTACAATCCCATCTCGGTGAGACTGAAAAGACTAGGGTTTCTGGCAGTGGCTATGTCAAGTGAACTCGGTGGCGCCGGATAGAAAGTTCCGGTGGGGCCGAGTTTGACTTTTGGTTTGGGACATATGTGGATATGAGAAAGTAGTTGAGGGTTTTTGGAGCATATCACTAAGCATTTTGAGCAAGAAACTCATTAAGCAACACCTCACCCCCTCTTGATAGTATTGGCTTTTCCTATGGACTCAATGTGATCTTGGATCACTAAAATGAAAAATTTAGAGTCTTGTGCTTTGAGCTTGAGCCAATCCTTTTGTCCTTAGCATTTTGAGGGGTCCACTTTCTAATCCATGCCATGCTTATCATTGAGCTTTCCTGAAATATTTATCTTGAAATAGCATTAGCTCAATGAGCTATATGTTGTTAGGAATTACCAAAACCACCCAGGGATAGTTGCACTTTCAATCTCCCCATTTTTTGTAATTGATGACAACATATAGATCAAAGCTTCGACAAATGATAATAAGATTTAAAAACATCATCGCTTTGAGAAGTATGTGATAAACAAGAGCTCCCCCTAAATTTGTGAATTATTTAAAATTTGCTTTTGAATGCAAATGCACAATCGATTAGGATCATGGGTTACTCTTCCATGTCACATACATCTTGGTGGAGCGCTCAAAATGATAGAAATTAAAAGCATGCACTCATCACCAAGCAAGTGAATGATCATATAAGGATATAAGAGATAATATCATCCAACAAGCATTAATGGTAGCATATGATCAAACACATGATCAAACAAGTATCTCACAAGGACATAAAGTATCTCACACAAGCACACAATCAAGAAGTTCAACCAAAAACAAGAGAGATAAAAAGCAACACTCTCTCTCAAAGCCTATGATCTATACATTTTTCTCCCCCTTTGGCAACAAGTTACCAAAAAGTTCAGAAATGTATAGTGCTAAACGTCTCCCAGGCTTGATCTTCAGGAGGTGGTGTAGAGAGAACTCCAAGGACGAAGGCATCTGTTGATGTAGCTGGAGCTGGTGGAGTGGCTGCTGGAGGTGGCACTGGAGCTGTAGCTACTGGTGCTGACACTGTAGCTCTAGAATCTCTCACTGGCACTGCAGGAGATCTCTGTCCTCTAGGCACTCACTCAAATGCATCAGTGGTTGCCTTGCCCTTCTTCTCTTCTGCTTCCTCCTAAAGCTGCTCAACTGTGGTTTGGATCTCAATTACCTTGACATCAAGATCATAGAATTTCTGCTCAATGATCCTCTCCAAGCTCTCCTGGTTTCGAGTCAGGGTGGCCAAGCCCTTCTCAATCCTCAAGGTGGATTGGATCAGATATGCTAGCTGATCTTGCTTGCTCTTCAGGAAAACTTGAGATGCCTCTTCAACACTTGGCATCTTGGCAGCTTTCTCAGCTTTTGCTTTGGCTTTCTTCTCCTGTGCTTGAACTGATGATGGTTCATTCTCATCCATCACAACTGTGTTGTCTTCAAATTCAGGGTATATGGCCAGGTGCTCCTTATCCAATAGATATTTGCCTGTGCCCATCTTGGAGTTGATGAGCTCCTGAATTTGTGGGGCATACCCACTGCTTCTCTTCTGATCAGCTGTTGTCCTTTTGATTGTCTCTACAATCAGACTCATGACTTTGAACTTTGGAGGCACATCAAACAAATGTAGCAAATTGATAGCATGTCCTCTGAGCATCTTGTGATCACCTGACTTGGGTAGCAATGTGTGCCTTAGGATCCAGTTGATGGTAGGCAGACCAGACAACAAGAAGTGGACGGATCCAAGCTTATGAGTCTCTAAAGCATCATCTAGGATCTCTCTGTACATGTGTGCCATAGTGTTGTGGTCTTTATTCTTCTCGGCATAAACATCCAAGTCATCCTCGTGTTCTTTTGGGGCATTGATCAACTGAGCCCATTCTTCAACAGAGGATTGGTACCTAGTACCTTATGACATCCAAATGATCTTCCCATCTGGGTAGAAGTGGGCAGTGGAGTAAAACTGCATGATCAGCTCATCATTCCACTTGGTAAGCTTCTGGGCAACAAATGTATCAACTCCACATGCTTTGAAGCTGTCATATACTCCTGGATAGTGATCTTCATTCTCCTTGATGTACTCCCAGTCAACCCATCTCATGTCACAGACAATGGGCTTCTTGTCAAGCAAAATTGTCTCATAAAAGTCTTGTTGTTCCTTTGTGTGGAACCTGTAATCCACAGCAGTTCTCCTCCTGATAGCATATGGATTAGACTGTCTCCATAATATCAGTCCTAAATCCTTCCTGATCTTCATATTTTCTGCAACAGGATGTGCATCATTGTGGTCAGGGATCTTGGGCTTGAGCTTCCTTAGCACTTGGGCTTCATCATCTTCTTCTTCAACTTGAGGCACTGGGGCCTTGTTCTTCTCCTCAGCAGGGATGTTCCTGGTGCTTCTCTTGGGTGCAGACTTTTGAGCTGGAGCTTTGGGAGCAGACTTGGGCTTAGATGGAGCAGCCCCTGATCTGATTGTATCTCCCATAAGCTTCTGAGCTTTGGGTGCTGGTGCAGCATCCTCCTCCTCTTCTTCATCATCATCTCTCATCATGGAGGGCTTCCCAATAACTCTGGCAATGGTCTTCTTGACCCTTTCTTTCCTCTTCTTGCCTTCACCTCCTTCTTTGGGTTCAAGAGTGAACTCCATTGTTTCTTGAGTGGAGGCTCTGGCTTTTGACATTGGAACTCTTCTTGCTGGAGCCTTTGTTTTCAGTCCTGGCTTACTTGCAGCAGTTGTGCCATACTCCTTTTCAGCACCTTTTTCCTTGAAGTGGCTTCATCCTCAATAGCCACATAATCCTCATCCTCAGAATTTGAGGTTCTCTTCTTCCTTGTCCTGGTAGCTGCCTTTGGCAAGTTACTAGGTGTGCTTCTGCTGCCCTCATCATAGCTGCTGAAGGGACTAGTGCCCTCACTCATCTGAACCTACTCTTAAGACTTGTTCTGAATGTCACTTTGATCAGACATCTTCAGGCAAACCGTCAGCAGACCCTGTGAATAGGTTGTAGATGAGGTAGAGTAGATGAGCATAACAAAGTACAGAGGTTTTGCAAAACAATTGAGTCAAAAAGCTTAGTTTTAGTTCTCTACAGAAGTGATCTCGGAGCTACCGAATTGACAAACTCGGTGATACTGAAGCAACACTTGGAACCTAAACTAGTGAACTCGGTTGGGCCGAGTCACAATTCGGTGGCACCGAGATTGCTAGGGTTTCACAGAATCTTGAACTCGGTCACACCGATTTGCACGTTTCGGTCGGACCGAAAAGCGCTTGTGCAATGGCCAAGGCCGAATTGGTGAAACCGATTTCTACAGTTCGGTCGGTCCGAGATGAGTTCTGCGGAGAGCTAACCCTAAAATTTTCGAATCAATCTAGACCTAAGGAAGTTTTAGCTGGATGGATCAATCTCAATCGTGGCAAGAAACATGGCATTGTCCTTGTGCTAGGAATCGGAGTGAAAAAGACAGCACAAGGGGTCGAACACTTACCCTAGAGCGGCGAGTGTTCGCTACGGCGGCAACGGCAGAGCAGATTGCCATTGACGGCGGCGGAGACCAGCGGCGGGAGGTTGGTGGCGGTGAGAGGACGATCCGGAGACCCGAAGAGGTAGAGCAGGTTACGCGCGGGTGAAGGGTTTTGGAAAAAAATCCAAAATTTGACCCGTCGGTATATATAACCTGACCCTGTCGGTGTGACCGAGCGGAACAACTCGGTGGCACCGAGATGCAAAACTGCAGGCAGTTACTGCAACTCGGTGTGACCGAAAGGTTCTAATCAGTTGCACCGAGATTGAAAACCTAGATCAACTAAGTGATCTCGGTAGGACCGAAAAGGATGAATCCGTCAAACCGAAATGCACAGAGAGGTTTTGGAAGTTTAAGTCTATGACGAATCGGGGACTCCGAGTGCTCCTCACACAGAGTGGTTCGAATCTGACTTGATCAAACTTTGTGATGTAGCATGAATAGAGTTTGAGATGAGAAAAGCATAGATAGCTAGAGGGAGTTCTTAGGCATTCTCGTCCATCCATTTGGCAAAAGAGAAAAAGCCAAACAATCAAAGCAACAAATGGATGTCCTCGAATGAGAAAAATATGCATCCAACATGCTCACACAATTAAAATGGCAAATGAAATATGTGACAAAGCATGCACAAACACTCTAGCATCTATCAAGCAATTGGCGATGACTAGGTCATCTATATATGAGTATATTGACTTAGGAGTCAAATGAGAACATTTGACCATAGGTCATACTCATCATTTAAGCACAAGTGGGGTTACCACTTTTACATAAAGCATTGTTGTGCTCACACCATTAGAGTTGCTTTAGCTCAA
The DNA here is from genome assembly GCF_018294505.1 of Triticum aestivum. Lineage (NCBI taxonomy): Eukaryota > Viridiplantae > Streptophyta > Magnoliopsida > Poales > Poaceae > Triticum > Triticum aestivum. The sequence goes on from NC_057808.1 coordinate 216,651,570, forward strand.
TTTTAGAGTAAAGCTCCCCCTAGATGTGATAACCCCCCTAAGAGGGATGAACTAACCTTGGGTTTTGTCGATGATGACTTCATGTAGGTGTTGAAGATGTGGGTGCTCAATGTTGATGTAGATCATTCGGAGCAATCCATTTGAGTGAGTAGCACTTTCAATACCTACACGGGTTAGTCCCACAAGGAACAAGCAAGGATATACATAGACATAGAGTGATGTATACACAAGATGATGTCCATGAAAGCATTAGGTTACCTTGTCCCTTGTCTTACCAACAAGATGGTTTGTGACTCCATGAACTAGTGCAAGATATGGAAGATGTTTGCACTTGTCCTTGCGAAATGATAAGAATGAAGTGTGTTGGCGGAGTCACCCTCAAGAACTCTCTAGTTCTTCTTCTTAGGGATTCACACCATCTTGATGGGAATCCTTGGAGTTGTAGTCGTACTTGATGAAGTGGAACTTGATGTAGTCATGGGAACCCACTTGACCAAGGCCTTAGGTGCTTCTTCAAATGCATCAATCTCCTCTTGAAGCTTGTCCTTGCCTTTTTGCTTGTGGTCTTGTGGTGGAAGATCATCTTGAGCTTGTGTTCCTTCGAAAGAAGTAGGATCATACTTCTCTTTTTGAGGAACAAACTTCGTCTTGGGGTATTGATCTTCTTCCCACTCAACTCCATTGGCATTGAACTTTCGTTCGAAACCAACACCTTGATTCTTCCGGTGCCTTCCTTGCTTGTGTACAATTTCCTCAAATTGCTTACTTCCGGCAAGGCTCTTGTAAACACCTTTCTCTATAATTCCCTTCAATAAGCTATTTTCTTGCTCAAGTGTAACTTGGATAAGAGAATCATTAGTGGAATCAAGAGAACTACTAGAAGCAGCAACATTGGATTTAGCATGATTGTTGTTACTACTAGATGAAGAATCTTTCTTGTTCTTGTTGCTAGATTTAACTTGTGGCATGTAAGTAGAGAAGAGTAAACGCTTGGCAATGTAAGAAGAACTTTTCTTACGAAGATCATCATTGATTGCCTTTAAAAACTCATGTTCTTGCTCAAGGTTGAGCTTTTCAAAGCGTAGCTTATCATGAGTCTTTAAAAGTTCTTGATACGTCTCCAACGTATCTATAATTTTTGATTGTTCCATGCTATATTATATTCTGTTTTGGACATTATTGGGCTTTATTATACACTTTAATATTATTTTGGGACTAACCTATTAACCGGAGGCCCAGCCCAGAATTGCTGTTTTTTTTGCCTATTTCAGAGTTTCACAGAAAAAGAATATCAAACGGAGTCCAAACGGAATGAAACCTTCGGGAACGTGATTTTCGGAATGAACGTGATCCAGAGGATTTGGACCCTACGTTAAGACATCAACCAGGAGGGCACGAGGTAGGGGGCGCGCCTACCCCCCCAAGCGCGCCCTCCACCCTCGTGGCCCCCCTGTTGCTCCACCGACGTACTTCTTCCTCCTATATATACCTACGTACCCCCAAACTACCAGATACGGAGCCAAAAACCTAATTCCACCGCCGCAACCTTCTGTACCCGTGAGATCCCATCTTGGGGCCTGTTCCGGAGCTTCGCCGGAGGGGGCATCGATCACGGAGGGCTTCTACATCAACACCATAGCCTCTTCGATGAAGTGTGAGTAGTTTACCTCAGACCTTCGGGTCCATAGTTATTAGCTAGATGGATTCTTCTCTCTTTTTGGATCTCAATACAATGTTCCCCCCCTCTCTCGTGGAGATCTATTCGATGTAATCTTCTTTTGCGGTGTGTTTGTTGGGATCGATGAATTGTGGGTTTATGATCAAGTCTAACTATGAACAATATTTGAATCTCCTCTGAATTCTTTTATGTATGATTGGTTATATTGCAAGTCTCTTCGAATTATCAGTTTGGTTTGGCCTACTAGATTGATCTTTCTTGCAATTGGAGAAGTGCTTAGCTTTGGGTTCAATCTTGTGGTGTCCTTTCCCAGTGACAGTAGGGGCAGCAAGGCACGTATTGTATTATTGCCATCAAGGATAACAAGATGGGGTTTATATCATATTGCATGAGTTTATCCCTCTACATCATGTCATCTTGCTTAAAGCGTTACTCTGTTCTTATGAACTTAATACTCTAGATGCATGCTGGATAGCGGTCGATGTGTGGAGTAATAGTAGTAGATGCAGGCAGGAGTCGGTCTACTTGTCTCGGACGTGATGCCTATATACATGATCATACCTAGATATTCTCATAACTATGCTCAATTCTGTCAATTGCTCAACAGTAATTTGTTCACCCACCGTAAATACTTATGCTCTCGAGAGAAGCCACTAGTGAAACCTATGGCCCCGGGTCTATTTTCCATCATATTAATCTTCCAACACTTAGCTATTTCTAGTGCCTTTTTATTTTGTTTTCTTTACTTTGCATCTTTATCATAAAAATACCAAAAATATTATCTTATCATATCTATCAGATCTCACTCTCGTAAGCGACCGTGTAGGGATTGACAACCCCTTATCGCGTGGGTTGCGAGGATTTATTTGTTTGTGTAGGTGCGAGGGACTCGTGCGTGGCCTCCTACTGGATTGATACCTTGGTTCTAAAAAACCGAGGGAAATACTTAAGCTACTTTGCTGCATCACCCTTTCGACTTCAAGGGAAAACCAACGCAGTGCTCAAGAGGTAGCAAGAAGGATTTCTGGCGCCGTTGCCGGGGAGTCTACGCAAAAGTCAACATACCAAGTACCCATCACAAACCCTTATCTCCCGCATTACATTATTTGCCATTTGCCTCTCGTTTTCCTCTCCCCCACTTCACCCTTGCCGTTTTATTCGCCCTCTCATTTTTGTTCGCCTCTTTTTTGCTTGCTTCTTGTTTGCTCGTGTGTTGGATTGCTTGCTTGTCACAATGGCTCAAGATAACACCAAATTATGTGACTTTACCAATACCAACAATAATGATTTCCTTAGCACTCCGATTGCTCCTCTTACCGATACTGAATCTTGTGAAATCATACTGCTTTGTTGAATCTTGTCATGAAAGATCAATTCGCCGGCCTTCCTAGTGAACATGCCGCTACCCATCTAAATAGCTTCGTTGATTTGTGTGATATGCAAAAGAAGAAAGATGTGGATAATGTATTGTTAAATTGCAGCTATTTCCTTTTTCGCTTAGAGATCGTGCTAAAGCTTGGTTTTCGTCTTTGCATAAAAATAGTATTGATTCTTGGAATAAGTGCAAAGATGCTTTTATCTCTAAGTATTTTCCTCCCGCTAAGATCATCTCTCTTAGAAACGATATTATGAATTTTAAGAAACTTGATCATGAACATGTTGCACAAGCTTGGGAGAGGATGAAATTAATGATACATAATTGCTCTACGCATGGTTTGAATTTGTGGATGATTATACAAAATTTCTATGCCGGATTGAATTTTGCTTCTAGAAATCTTTTAGATTCGGCCGCGGGAGGCACTTTTATGGAAATCACTTTAGGAGAAGCTACTAAACTCCTAGATAATATTATGGTTAATTATTCTCAATGGCACACTGAAAGATCTACTAATAAAAAAGTGCATGCGATAGAAGAAATTAATGTTTTGAGTGGAAAGATGGATGAACTTATGAAATTATTTGCTAATAAAAGTGTTTCTTCTGATCCTAATGATATGCCTTTGTCTACTTTGATTGAGAATAATAATGAATCTTTGGATGTGAATTTTGTTGGTAGGAATAATTTTGGTAACAACGCGTATAGAGGAAACTTTAATCCTAGGCCTTATCCTAGTAATTCCTCTAATAATTATGGTAATTCCTACAACAATTCTTATGGAAATTTTAATAAGATGCCCTCTGAATTTGAGACTAGTGTTAAGGAATTTATGAATTCGCAAAAGAATTTCAATGCTTTGCTTGAAGAAAAATTGCTTAAAGTTGATGAATTGGCTAGGAACGTTGATAGAATTTCTCTTGATGTTGATTCCTTGAAACTTAGATCTATTCCACCTAAGCATGATATCAATGAGTCTCTCAAAGCCATGAGAATTTCCATTGATGAGTGCAAAGAAAGAACCGCTAGGATGCGTGCTAAGAAAGATTGCTTTATAAAAGCGTGTTCTTCTAATTTTTATGAAAACAAAGATGAAGATCTAAAAGTTATTGATGTGTCCCCTATTAAATCTTTGTTTTGCAATATGAATCTTGATAATGATGGGACTGAATATGATCCACCTTTACCTAGAAGGCGTTCCAGAAATTCGGAGTTTTTAGATCTTGATGCTAAAATTGATAAAAGTGGGATTGAAGAGATCAAAACATTAGATATTAATGAACCCACTATTTTGGATTTCAAGGAATTTAATTATGATAACTGCTCTTTGATAGATTGTATTTCCTTGTTGCAATCCGTGCTAAATTCTCCTCATGCTTATAGCCAAAATAAAGCTTTTACCAAACATATCGTTGATGCTTTGATGCAATCTTATGAAGAAAAACTTGAGTTGGAAGTTTCTATCCCTAGAAAACTTTATGATGAATGGGAACCTACTATTAAAATTAAAATTAAAGATCATGAATTCTATGCTTTGTGTGATTTGGGTGCTAGTGTTTCCACGATTCCAAAGACTTTGTGCGATTTGCTAGGTTTCCGTGATTTTGATGATTGCTCTTTGAACTTGCACCTTGCGGATTCCACCATTAAGAAACCTATGGGAAGAATTAATGATGTTCTTATTGTTGCAAATAGGAACTATGTGCCCGTAGATTTTATTGTTCTTGACATAGATTGCAATCCTTCATGTCCTATTATTCTTGGTAGAACTTTCCTTAGAACGATTGGTGCAATTATTGATATGAAGGAAGGGAATATTATATTCCAATTTCCATTAAATAAAGGCATGGAACACTTCCCTAGAAAGAAAATAAAATTACCTTATGAATCTATTATGAGAGCCACTTATGGATTGCCTACCAAAGATGGCAATACCTAGATCTATCCTTGCTATTATGCCTAGCTAGGGGCGTTAAACGATAGCGCTTGTTGGGAGGCAACCCAATTTTTAGTTTTTGCTTTTTGCTTCTGTTTAGGAATAAATATTTGATCTAGCCTCTAGTTAGATGTCTTTTTATGTTTTAATTAGTGTTTGTGCCAAGTTTAACCTATAGGATCTTCTTGGATGATAGTTATTCGATCTTGCTGAAAATTCCAGAAACTTTCTGTTCACGAAAATAATTGTTAAAAATCACCAGAACGTGATAAAATATTGATACCAATTGATTCTGATCGATAAACAAATTGTCTAGATCATACTATTTTGGCTGAGTTTTTGGAGTTCCAGAAGTTTGCGTTAGTTACAGATTACTACAGAATGTTCTGTTTTTGACAGATTCTGTTTTTCGTGTGTTGTTTGCTTATTTTGATGAATCTATGGCTAGTAAAATTATTTATAAACCATAGAGAAGTTGGAATACAGTAGGTTTAACACCAATATAAATAAAGAATGAGTTCATTACAGTACCTTGAAGTGGTGTTTTGTTTTCTTTCGCTAACGGAGCTCACGAGATTTTCTGTTAAGTTTTGTGTTGTGAAGTTTTCAAGTTTTGGGTAAAAGATTTGATGGATTATGGAACAAGGAGTGGCAAGAGCCTAAGCTTGGGGATGCCCAAGGCACCCCAAGATAATCTAAGGACACCTAAAAGCCAAAGCTTGGGGATGCCCGGAAGGCATCCCCTCTTTCGTCTACTTCCATCGGTAACTTTACTTGGAGCTATATTTTTATTCACCACATGATATGTGTTTTGCTTGGAGCGTCTTGTATTATTTGAGTCTTTATTTTTAGTTTACCACAATCATCCTTTGCTGTACACACCTTTTGAGAGAGACACACATGATTCAGAAATTATTAGAATACTCTATGTGCTTCACTTATATCTTTTGAGTTATATACTTTTTGCTCTAGTGCTTCACTTATATCTTTTAGAGCACAGTGGTGATTTTGTTTTATAGAAACTATTGTTATCTCATGCTTCACTTAGATTATTTTGAGGGTCCTACAAAACAGCATGGTAGTTTGCTTTAACAATAATAGGCATACAAGATTAGTAAAAGAAAAATTCTTATGAGTGTGTTGAATACTATGAGAAGTTTGATGCTTGATAATTGTTTTGAGATATGGAGATGGTGATATCAGAGTCATGCTGGTTGAGTAGTTTTGAATTTGATAAATACTTGTGTTAAAGTTTGTGATTCCCGTAGCATGCACGTATGGTGAACCGTTATGTGATGAAGTCAGAGCATGATTTATTTATTGATTGTCTTCCTTATGAGTGGCAGTCGGGGACGAGCGATGGTCTTTTCCTACCAATCTATCCCCCTAGGAGCATGCGCGTAATACTTTGCTTTGATAACTTGTAGATTTTTGCAATAAGTATATGAGTTCTTTATGACTAATGTTGAGTCCATGGATTATACGCACTTTTCTTCCTTCCACCATTGCTAGCCTCTCTAATACCGCACACTTTTCGCCGGTATCATACACCCACCATATACCTTCCTCAAAACAGCGACCATACCTACCTATCATGGCATTTCCATAGCCATTCCGAGATATATTGCCATGCAACTTAACACCGTTCCGTTTACTATGACACGCTCCATCATTGTCATATTGCTTTGCATGATCGTGTAGTTGACATTGTATTTGTGGCAAAGCCACCGTTCATAATTCTTTCATACATGTCACTCTTGATTCATTCCATATCCCAGTACACCGCCGGAGGCATTCATATAGAGTCATATTTTGTTCTAAGTATTGAGTTGCAAGAAAATAGAAGTGTGATGATCATCATTTTTAGAGCATTGTCCCAAGTAAGGAAAGGATGATGGAGACTATGATTCCCCCACAAGTCGGAATGAGACTCCGGACGAAAAAAGAAGAAGAAAAGAGGCCATAGAAAAAGAGAAAAAGGCCCAAATAAAAAAATGAGAGAAAAAGAGAGAAGGGACAATGTTACTATCCTTTTACCACACTTGTGCTTCAAAGTAGCACCATGATCTTCATGATAGAGAGTCTCCTATGATATCACTTTCATTTACTAGTGGGAATTTTTCATTATAGAACTTGGCTTGTATATTCCAATGATGGGCTTCCTCAAAATGCCCTAGGTCTTCGTGAGCAAGCGAGTTGGATGCACACCCACTTAGTTTCTTTTGTTGAGCTTTCATATACTTATAGCTCTAGTGCATCCGTTTCATGGCAATCCCTACTCACTCACATTGATATCTATTAATGGGCATCTCCATAGCCCGTTGATACGCCTAGTTGATGTGAGACTATCTTCTCCTTTTTGTCTTCTCCACAACCACCGTTCTATTCCACCTATAGTGCTATGTCCATGGCTCACGCTCATGTATTGCGTGAAGATTGAAAAAGTTTGAGAATGTCAAAAGTATGAAACAATTGCTTGGCTTGTTATTAGGGTTGTGCATGATTTAAATATTTTGTGTGGTGAAGATAGAGCATAGCCAGACTATATGATTTTGTAGGGATAACTTTCTTTGGCCATGTTATTTTGAGAAGACATAATTGCTTAGTTAGTATGCTTGAAGTTTTATTATTTTTATGTCAATATTAAACTTTTATCTTGAATCTTTCTGATCTGAATATTCATACCACAATTAAGAAGAATTACATTGAAATTATGCCAAGTAGCATTCCACATCAAAAATTCTGTTTTTATCATTTACCTACTCGAGGACGAGCAGGGATTAAGCTTGGGGATGCTTGATACGTCGTATCTATAATTTTTGATTGTTCCATGCTATATTATATTCTGTTTTGGACATTATTGGGCTTTATTATACACTTTTATATTATTTTTGGGACTAACCTATTAACCGGAGGCCCAGCCCAGAAATGCTGTTTTTTGCCTATTTCAGAGTTTCGCAGAAAAAGAATATCAAACGGAGTCCAAATGGAATGAAACCTTCGGGAACGTGATTTTCGGAACGAATGTGATCCAGAGGACTTGGACCCTACGTCAAGACATCAACCAGGAGGGCACGAGGTAGGGGGGTGCGCCTACCCCCCCAGGCGCGTCCTCCACCCTCATGGGCCCCCTGTTGCTCCACTGACGTACTTCTTCCTCCTATATATACCTACGTACCCCCAAACTACCAGATACGGAGCCAAAAACCTAATTCCACCGCCACAACCTTCTGTACCCGTGAGATCCCATCTTGGGGCCTGTTCCGGAGCTCCGCCGAAGGGGGCATCGATCACGGAGGGCTTCTACATCAACACCATAGCCTCTCCGATGAAGTGTGAGTAGTTTACCTCAGACCTTCGGGTCCATAGTTATTAGCTAGATGGCTTCTTCTCTCTTTTTGGATCTCAATACAATGTTCTCCCCCTCTCTCGTGGAGATCTATTCGATGTAATCTTCTTTTGAGGTGTGTTTGTTGAGAGCGATGAATTGTGGGTTTATGATCAAGTTTATCTATGAACAATATTTGAATCTCCTCTGAATTCTTTTATGTATGATTTGTTATCTTTGCAAGTCTCTTCGAATTATCAGTTTGGTTTGGCCTACTAGATTGATCTTTCTTGCAATGGGAGAAGTGCTTAGCTTTGGGTTCAATCTTGCGGTGTCCTTTCCCAGTGACAGTAGGGGCAGCAAGGCACGTATTGTATTGTTGCCATCGAGGATAACAAGATGGGGTTTATATCATATTGCATGAGTTTATCCCTCTACATCATGTCATCTTGCTTAAAGCGTTACTCTGTTCTTATGAACTTAATACTCTAGATGCATGTTGGATAGCGGTCGATGTGTGGAGTAATAGTAGTAGATGCAGGTAGGAGTCAGTCTACTTGTCTCGGACGTGATGCCTATATACATGATCATACCTAGATATTCTCATAACTATGCTCAATTCTGTCAATTGCTCAACAGTAATTTGTTCACCCATCGTAAATACTTATGCTCTCAAGAGAAGCCACTAGTGAAACCTATGGCCCCCGGGTCTATTTTCCATCATATTAATCTTCCAACACTTAGCTATTTCTGGTGCCGTTTTTATTTTGTTTTCTTTACTTTGCATCTTTATCATAAAAATACCAAAAGTATTATCTTATCATATCTATCAGATCTCACTCTCGTAAGTGACCGTGTAGGGATTGACAACCCCTTATCGCGTTGGTTGCGAGGATTTATTTGTTTGTGTAGGTGCGCGGGACTCGTGCGTGGCCTCCTACTGGATTTGTACCTTGGTTCTCAAAAACTGAGGGAAATACTTACGCTACTTTGCTGCATCACCCTTTCCTCTTCAAGGGAAAACCAACGCAGTGCTCAGGAGGTAGCAGTTCTCGATGATCTTCCAAGAGCTAACTTAAGAGTGTTTAATTCTTTAGTTAGACGCTCAATCTCCTTCTTATCATCGTCATTCGTTTTATCTTGATTAGCATGATTAATAGCAAGTTCGTCACAGTTTTCATAACTAGAGTTGTCAACAAGTAAATCATCATCTCCTAGCAAATCATCTTCATCACTATTGAAATCAACATTCTCGGGGTGTGTTACCTTTGGACCTTTAGTCATGAAGCATCTCCCAATTCCTTCATTTGGTGAGTCAAATATGTCGTAGGAGTTGGTTGTCACTAGTGCTAGTCTGGCAACACCTTCATCTTGAGTATATTCGGAGTCGGAGTGATAACTTCTTTCGGAGTGATTGTCGGAGTCGGAACCGGATACCCATTCACCAACATGAGCTTGATGTCTTCCTTTTGTGTAGCTCCTTGATGACTTATCCTTCCTTTCGGAATCCTTGCTTCTCCGAGAGGGTCTTCGTTCATAACGATCATCTCTACTCCTTCTTTCTCTTGGTGGTTATTCTTCTCTTTTCTACTCCTTTTGGGAGAATCTTCTCTTCTTTTGTAGGGAGTCGTACACTCATGGGAGTAGTGTCCGGGTCTTCCACAATTGTAGCAATTTCTTTCGCGACTGGAAGATCTCTTGTCATTGTAGGATCTTGACTTGGAGCTTCTTTCCTTGCTCCTTCTCTTGTAGAATTTGTTGAAGTTCTTCACCATTAGACTCAATTCTTCATTGAAGGTTTGCTTCTCACTTGATGATGTGGAAGCTTCACATGAGGCTTTGTAAGCACCACTTGACTTGTTGTGGAGCTCTTCCTTATCCTTGAGTGACATTGTGACGCCGCCGATTTGACCGTATACTAATCATACACGCAAATGTGTACGATCAAGATCGAGGACTCACGGGAAGATATCACAACACAACTCTAGACACAAATTAAAATAAAACAAGCTTTATATTACAAGCCAGGGGCCTCGAAGGCTCGAATACATAAGCTCGAAAACACAAGAGTCAGCCGAAGTAATAATATCTGAGTACAGACATAAGTTAAACAAGATTGCCTTAAGAAGGCTAGCACAAAAGTAACAACGATCGAAAAGGCAAGGCCTCCTGCCTGGGACCTCCTAACTACTCCTCGAAGCCGAACTCCATGTAGAATCATCCTCGGGATCTCTAGCTCCTGGACTCCAGCATCTGGTTGCGACAACCAGGTATAGAAAGGGGAAAAGAGGGAGAAAAGCAACCGTGAGTACTCATCCAAAGTACTCGCAAGCAAGGAGCTACACTACATATGCATGGGTATATGTGTAAAGGGCCATATCGGTGGACTGAACTGCAGAATGCCAGAATAAGAGGGGGATAGCTAATCCTGTCGAAGACTATGCTTCTGGCCACCTCCATCTTGCAGCATGTAGGAGAGAGTAGATGGTAAGTTCACCAAGTAGCATCGTATAGCATAATCCTACCCGGCGATCCCCTCCTCGTCGCCCTGTTAGAGAGCGATCACCGGGTTATATCTGGCACTTGGAAGGGTGTGTTTTATTAAGTATCCAGTTCTAGTTGTCATAAGGTCAAGGTACAACTCCGGGTCGTCCTTTTACGGAGGGACACGGCTATTCGAATAGATAAACTTCCCTGCAAGGGTGCACCACATAACCCAACACGCTCGATCCCATTTGGCCGGACACACTTTCCTGGGTCATGCCCGGCCTCGGGAGATCAACACGTCGCAGCCCCACCTAGGCACAACAGAGAGGTCAGCACGCCGGTCTAAATCCTATGGCGCAGGGGTCTGGGCCCATCGCCCATTGCACACCTGCATGTTGCGAGGGCGGCCGGAAGCAGACCTAGCCTAGCAGGCGTTCTAGTCCAATCCCGCGCGCGCCGCTCCGTCGCTGACGTCACGAGGGCTTCGGCTGATACCACGACGTCGAGTGCCCATAACTGTTCCCGCGTAGTTGGTTAGTGCGTATAGGCCAGTGGCCAGACTCAGATCAAATACCAAGATCTCGTTAAGCGTGTTATATTTTAAGTATCCGCGGACGCCGACCAGGGCCAGGCCCACCTCTCTCCTAGGTGGTCTCAACCTGCCCTGTCGCTCCGCCACAAAGTAACAGTCGGGGGCCGTCAGGAACCCAGGCCCACCTCTACCGGGATGGAGCCACCTGTCCTTTCAGCCCCCTCATCAGAATCACTTGCGGGTACTCAACGAGCTGACCCGACTTTAGTCACCACATGTGTCATGTATATAAAGTATATAGTATATACCCGTGATCACCTCCCTAGTGATCACGGCCCGATAGTATAGCATGGCAGACGGACAAGAGTGTAGGGCCACTGATGGAACACTAGCATCCTATTCTAAGCAGTAGGATAGCAGGTAAGGGTAACAACTGTAGCAACAGTGACAGGCTATGCAGCAGAACATGATTAACCGAAAGCAGTAACATGCTACACTCTTCTAATGCAAGAGTATAGAGAAGAATAGGCGATATCTGGTGATCAAGGGGGGGCTTGCCTGGAAGCTCTGTTGTACCGGGAGAAGGGTCGTCGGTGACGTAGTCGTAATCGGTGGCATCAGCGCCGGTCTCGGGGTCTACCGGAGAAGAAGAGGGGGAAGAAACAATAAATATAATGCAAACATAAGCATGACGGTGCATGACAAGACAATGTGCGGTGCTAGGTGTGCCCTAACGCGGTAGGAGGTGATACCGATGAAGGGGGGAAACATCCGGGAAAGTATTCCCGGTGTTTCGCGTTTTCGAACAGATGAACCGGAGGGGGATTGTTGCACGTTTGCTATGCTAGGGATATGTGGTGGACGAACGAGCTGCGTATCCGGATTCGTCTCGTCGTTCTGAGCAACTTTCATGTACACAGTTTTTTCATCCGAGTTACGGATTATTTTATATTAATTTTTAAAGTTTTAAATCATTTTCTAGAATTAACAGATTATTTTAATTCGAAATTGCAATTATGACGTCAGCATGACATCAGCAGTCAACTCTGACCGTTGACTGGTCAAACTGACACGTGGGTCCTACTGGTCATAGACTCGAGTTAGCTAACCCGGGTTAATTAGTTTAACTAATTGATTAGGTTAACTAATCTTAATTAGTTTGGTTAAACAGTTAATCAACTTAATTAATTCACTAATTAATTGATTAATTTTACTAATTTTTTCATTTTCGTTTCCTTTTTTTAATGTTCTGGGCAGTGGGCCCCGTTTGGCAGTGGCCCAGAGGCCATAGCGGGCATGGGCACTAACGGGCACAGCCCGAACGGGCGCTAGCCCGCGGGGGCGCACCCGACTGGGCAACAAGGGGCGGCTGGCGGGCGCGGGCGCCAGCGCGCCGGCGTTGAGCTCCGGTGGCTGCGACCGGGCGGAGCATGGGGAGGGCCGCGGCTACCGACATGCAGCAGGGCGGCCGGAGGCGAGGCACGGGGCGCGACGACGGCACACGACGCGTGGCTGCGGGCGCGGCCATCGGGGCTGCGGGGCGCGGGCAGACGACGAGCAACGGCGCGGTGGTGCGGCTGCAGGGACCGGGGCGTGCGGGCGCTAGCAACGTCGGGAGATGGCCGAGGCCAGGGGAAGGGAAGAGGGTGAGCTCACGGGCGTGTAGAGGAACGGGGGGCGGCGAGGCTTGATGGAGCTGCGCGAGGAGGGGACGTGGACGCGGTCCGGCAGCGTCGTGGCTCCGGCGAGGGGGACTCCGAGCGGCGGTGGCCTCGGGGCCGAGTCCCAGTTCCAGATCGAGGGCGGTGCGCGGACGAGCGTCGGGGCGAGGTAAGGCGACGACGACGAGGTGGCGGGGAGCGGCGACGACGCGGCTTCGAGGCTCGGGGCGCCGCGGGGTCGAGCCCCCGATCCAGCTCGGGTCGAGGGGCGGGCGCCTGTGCGGCAGGCGAGACGGAGCAGGCTACGGGGCGGCGTCGGGGATGGGCGCCGGCGTCAGGGGCGCGAGGCGGCGCGGGATGGGGCCTCCCCGATCTAGATCCAGGTGAGTGGGGGGGGGGGAGACGAGGGAGAGAGTGGGGTTCGTGGGGGGAGTGGGGATAGTGGTTAGGGTTTCTGTCGGGTGGGTGCAGCGGGTTATAGGGGGTGGCTGGGCCGGCCTGGTTGGCCCGATGGCTAGCTGGGCCGTGGCCCAGCGAGGGAGGGGGTTTTCTCTTTCTTTTGTCTTTATTTTACTTTTGTTTAATTTTCCTTTTCTGTTTTCTGTTTTACTTTAGTTCCACTTTTATTTTAGTTTTGTAAACTATAAAAGTAGTCCCTAATTTAGTGTTAGTAAATAGGCTACTGCCTCATAAGTTTGGGCAACTAAATAAAATAGTGTAATATTTTATTTTTTGTAAAAGGCATTCAACTAATTGTTTTTGCTACTGTTTAAAATATTTTTAGAGTATTAAACCTTTTCTAAAAGTGTGGTTTCTCCACCATACTTATCTATGCATTATTTGGCTCACCAGGAACATTTTAGTTTAACATTTGAAAACTTTTATTGTTTGTTTCATTTTGAATTTGAATTTGAATTGGTTTCGAACTAATGCGAGATTAGCAACAGTAATCGAGGTGACGTGGCATCATTAGTAGATGGTTACTGTAGCTTAATTATCCGGGCGTCACAGACATCTCATGAGCAACAATTCTTCCAATGACTTCTGTTGGCTTGAGATCTTTGTAATTGGCCATCATTTGGATCAATGTGCACACGGTATCATATTTTCCATCCAAGGCTCTTAGGATCTTCTTGATGATAAATCTATCGGTCATCTCTTCACTTCCTAAGCCAGCAATCTCATTTGTGATGAGAGCAAGCCTAGATTACATTTCGGCGACGCCTTCACCATACTTCATTTTGAACTTGTCAAGTTGACTTTTAAGCACATCTAATTTGGATTCCTTGACGGAGTCGGTACCTTCGTGCATATCAATCAAAGTATCCCAAATTTCCTTTGCATTCTCAAGACGGCTGATTTTGTTGAATTCTTCGGGGCACAATCCGTTGAAGAGAATATCACAAGCTTGAGCATTGTATTGCAGCATCTTCAACTCTTCTGCGGTAGCTTCACGGTTTGGTTCTCTCCCATCAAAGAATTCACCTTACAAGCCAATACACACAATAGCCCAAACAGCGGGGTTATGTCCAAGAATATGCATTTTCATCTTATGCTTCCAACTAGCAAAATTTGTACCATCAAAGTAAGGACCTCTACGGTGGTAATTTCCCTCGCTAGACGCCATACTCTCCTAGGTTGTGAAACCAAGGCTATGACCACCAAAAGCTATGGAAATCAAAGCAAATGGAGACCAAAGCTCAGATACCACTTGTAGGATCGAAAGTATGTCTAGAGGGGGGTGATTAGACTACTTGACCAAATAAAAATCTAGCCTTTTCCCAATTTTAGTTCTTGGCAGATTTTAGCAACTTTGCACAAGTCAAGCAATCAACCTACACATGCAATTCTAAGAGTATAGCAGCGGAAAGTAAAAAAATTGCATATGAAGGTAAAGGGAGGAGTTTGAGAGAGCAAACACAATGTTGACACGGAGATTTTTTATCCGTGGTTCCGATAGGTGGTGCTATCTTACATCCACGTTGATGGAGATTTCAACCCACGAAGGGTAACGGTTGCGCGAGTCCACGGAGGGCTCCACCCACGAAGGGTCCATGAAGAAGCAACCTTGTCTATCCCACCATGGCCGTCGCCCACGAAGGACTTGCCTCACTCGGGTAGATCTTCACGAAGTAGGCGATCTCCTTGCCCTTACAAACTCCTTGGTTCAACTCCACAATCTTGACGGAGGCTCCCAAGTGACACCTAGCCAATCTAGGAGGCACCACTCTCCAAGAGGTAACAAATGGTGTGTTGATGATGAACTCCTTGCTCTTGTGCTTCAAATGATAGTCTCCCCAACACTCAACTCTCTCTCATAGGATTGGATTTGGTGGAAAGAAGATTTGAGTGGAAAGCAACTTGGGGAAGGCTAGAGATCAAGATTTATGTGGTTGGAATGGAATATCTTGATCAACACAAGTGTAGGTGGTTCTCTCTCAGAAAATGTATGCTGGAAGTGTAGGCATGTTCTGATGGCTCTCTCCACGAATGAAGAGTGGGTGGAGGGGTATATATAGCCTCCACACAAAATCTAACAGTTACACACAATTTACCAAACTCGGTTGGACCGAATCATGAAACTCGGTCGGACCGATTTAGTTCAAAATGTGAACGTTAGGATTTTCGGTGGGACCGACATGTCAACTCGGTGGGACCGATGTCATTAGGGTTAGGGCATAACGTAATCTCGGTGAGACTGATTACCCAAACTCGGTGAGACCGATTTTGGTAATAGACAAACAGAGAGTTGGTCAGGCAAACTCGGTGGGACCGATTCGCTCATCTCGGTTGGACCGAAACGTTACAAATGGGAAACAGAGAGTTTGCATTGCAATCTCGGTGGGACCGATCGCTCATCTCGGTTTGACCGAAACGTTACGAAGGGGAACAAAGAGATTACAATCCCATCTCGGTGAGACCGAGATCCCTATCGGTGAGACCGAAAATACTAGGGTTTCTTGCAGTGGCTATGTCAAGTGAACTCAGTGGCGCCGGATAGAAAGTTCTGGTGGGGCCGAGTTTGACTTTTGGTTTGGGACATATGTGGATATGAGAAAGTAGTTGAGGGTTTTTGGAGCATATCACTAAGCATTTTGAGCAAGAAACTCATTAAGCAACACCTCACGCCCTCTTGATAGTATTGGCTTTTCCTATGGACTCAATGCGATCTTGGATCACTAAAATGAAAAATGTAGAGTCTTGTGCTTTGAGCTTAAGCCAATCCTTTTGTCCTTAGCATTTTGAGGGGTCCACTTTCTAATCCATGCCATGCCAATCATTGAGCTTTCCTGAAATATTTATCTTGAAATAGCATTAGCTCAATGAGCTATATGTTGTTAGGAATTACCAAAACCACCCAGGGATAGTTGCACTTTCAGTCTTGTCTTCGTGTGTCTTGTTCGGGGTGATCAGCCCACGACGCATCCTGGGCGATTGGCGTCAAAGGACGACCAATGCTGATGAGTTCGCTGTTCGTGAGAACAGGCGATGATACCGGTTGGTGCTCGATCTGAGGAAGGACTTCATCATCATCTACATTGTCGTGATGACCAATGTCTTCAGCTGTGATGGGGTCGACAGCTGGAATGTCTTCATCTTCAGGAGCCTCTGTGGAAGCAGGCTCATGAACTACTAGCTGACGCTCTTGGTTTGCGGATGCAGGACGAGCAACTGAGATGGGCTCGACAACAAGTGGCTTCTTGGTCGGTGGAGCATCATCAGTGGCCTTCTTGTGCTTGCGCTTTCTGGCTTCGGCCTCAGCTGCCCTTGTTTTCTTAAGTTCTGAAGCTGCTGTGGGAACCTTAGGCTTCAAGCCTATCATTATGGCAAGGAAGACAATGTGAGGTGCTTCCCACCTTGATGCTTCAGCTTGGGCCACAGCAGGCTTCTTTTTCTGTTTGGCAGCCATCTTGGGGTCGATGCCTGGACGCCCAAGAGCCTTGCGCTTTTCTGCCTCATTGTGAGCTTGAACACATTTACTTGCGGAGAGTTTTTCAACGATCCTTTTGCTTCTTCATGTTTCTTGTGAAACTCCACCTTGAGGTCATGCAGCGTCTGCTTGAAGCTTTGAACATCAGCCACACTGAGCTTGGCCATGTTCCTCTTGAATTGAGCTTTCTCATGGTCAATCTTGTTCTTCAGTTTGACGATCTTCTG
The DNA here is from genome assembly GCF_018294505.1 of Triticum aestivum. Taxonomy (NCBI): domain Eukaryota; kingdom Viridiplantae; phylum Streptophyta; class Magnoliopsida; order Poales; family Poaceae; genus Triticum; species Triticum aestivum. The sequence continues at coordinate 216,668,725 of NC_057808.1, forward strand.
AGCGAGAGCAAGCTCATTAGCAATGGCTCTATGAAATATGACACTGATGCCAATAGGAAGCTGAAGATCATCGATGCTGAGGCTTGGGTTGTTAAACCATTCATCAATGAAGTTATTCAAAATATCCACATCAAAGAGGGGCAGATCGTTGAAGATCTCCGCCTCTTGTTTGCTCTTTATCAGCAGCTCAAGAGCATCATCGCCAAGATCTTCGTCACTCGACAGATCAATGGTTTCATCTTTGTTTCTCAAAACGGCAGCTGGGGTCAGTTCTTGCCTGGAACTCTTGATAGGCTTCTTCTCCTTCTTGGATTTCTTTGTCTTCTTGGATACATGTGAAAGATCTTCAGATTGCACACTTGCTTCAGGTGGTGCAGATGCCAATGGCTTCGCACGTGAAGCTCTTGGTGTAGCAGAGGGCTTTGAAGCCTTTGGTTTCTTCTGCTTTTGCGGCTTCGGTGGAGCAGGTGCTTCATCAGAATCTGCGTCATCAGTAGAGTGCTCCACGGCAGCCCCTTGAACAGCAATGTGAGTGAGGAGGCCTTCGAGGTTGTAGAAGGGGCCGATGACATTTGGTTCAGCATCACGGGTGCCATGAGCCCTTGGAGCAGATGGACCAGGGTTGAAGTCAAGTCCAAATGCTTTCTTGTTCTTTGCAGCAGAATCTTTGGCACGCTTATAGTTGTGCTTGAACAGATTGTCATCGCGACACCATAGCAAAGAGGATGGGTCGGCATTCTTGGGCTGTGGTCCTCGGACCATGCAAGGAAAGAAGCATTGAGCAATGGCTTCGGACTTGGACTTGGTTTGAAGATTTTTATAGAGAATATCTCCCCACGGCCGCTTGATGGCATTCTTCTCCACATACTCAGCAGTGACGAATCTGTACTTGAACCATTCCTCTGCCCAATATCTTCGAATCCATTGGATTCGAGTCTTGCGTTTGCCATAGGTTTCTTCAGGATCTGTACATTTCATACAGATCAGGTGGCAAATCTTTGGATGTATTCCCACGGCGCTGTTTGCCTCCCTTTCTAGCTGTCTTCTCAGTGGCCATTTAATTCAAGCTGAATGGCTTCAAGACTGTGAATGGCTTCCTTTTGCTGGTCAGACAGGAACTGGCTTCAGGAGAATTGATGTGTCGCTGTAAGAATTCTGCAAATGAATGCAGACTATGAGAACCAAGGGATTCTCCCACGGACATGTACCTGTGACAGCATTAGAGGTGCGAGGGAAGGAAGAGGTCATATGCATTCTCAGAAGATTTTGAAGATAAATCAGTTTGAAGACATTGACCTCATAGCGCAAAGACATTCACTTATGTGGTGAGAGTTGGTTCTAGATTTGTATGAATCCAAGAATAAGTACAAGTGAGGAATCTAACTAGTTGTGAAGCATAAGTGAATATACTAGGCATGATATGAGACTTAGAACAAGATAGATCTAGATATGGAAGACAAGAAACCACTTTTGGGTAAAGTGGATGGATCAGATGGATCAAAAAGGCAGTAAAAGTAAGATTTAATTACTGCACAAAGAACTGCAAGACGAAGTTGAGAGGGAGGCCGAGCAGTTCAATCTCCCGTGCCCTAACTTGGCGACGGAAGACACCTACGGCGGCGGCGGAGAGGACGAGGTCCGCGCCCGGCATGAGGACGACGACGAACAGGTTGCGACAGCTAAGCGCTTCTTCTCCGGCATCGACGCGAGCTAGCGGAGGCGCTAGGGTTTGTGCGAGGTGGCGAGGTGGAAGAGGAGATTGTGACCGCGGTGAGTTGTGATTTATAAGGAAAGGGACAGCACAACGCAATTACGCAGGTGCCCCTGGCGGTTCACATCTGAAGGACACGTGGCAAACATGCAACACATTGCAAGTTGTTCCATGTTCCCATGCACGTCTGGACCGTCGGGTGGTCGTTCCGGCTTCTCCGGGTTTCTGGCAGTAAAGATATAGCATTAAAACATATTCAACTTTTGTCTCTTTATCTTCTGCTGACAAGGACGCAGAGAAGACATTCGATAGTTTCAATAGAATGCATATGATTTGGATAGATAGAATCTGAGGTAGAAGCATAGAAGAGGTTAGGGTCCGATCACATTCACTTAGATCAAAAGATTCAAGCATGAATACATAGCTATAAGTGAATGCTGTAGAGGACAGAACACAAATATATGTATATATCTGAATAAGACCAAATCAACATTGTGAAGATAAACATGAAGTTAAATCAATGTTGAAGACAAACCAAATGCGAAGCCTTTGCAAATGTGACACCAAATGAAACACTTCAAACAAAGGTTTGGTGGTGGCGTTACCCACCGTATAGGAAGTATTAGACCCACACACGGCACACAATTATCGGGGCGCTCCGAAGTCAAATTCTGTTTTAATGTATTCACACTTAGAGTGTATGTCTTCATTGTTTGAAGATATACGTTACTTCGTGTGTTGCACATCTAAGTCATCAACATGCATAAGTGTTTGGATGTGTGTCCAATTACAGGACATTTGAGGATTCTAAGATATTTAGCTCACACCGCAACTTGCAAAACCTTTTCTCATCCAAGGGCTTTGTGAAGATATCTGCCAATTGCTCTTCAGTGTTGACGTGTATGATATCAATATCTTCCTTCATGACATGATCTCTGAGAAAGTGATGACGAATTTCAATGTGCTTTGTCTTCGAGTGCTGAACTGGGTTGTTGGCAATCTTGATGGTGCTTTCATTGTCGCAGTAGAGAGGCACTTGCTTCAGATGGATGCCATAGTCCTTGAGAGTTTGCTTCATCCATAGAAGCTGAGCGCAGCAAGATCTAGCAAACATTTATTCAGATTCAGCAGTAGAGAGAGATACACAGTTCTGCTTCTTTGAAGACCAACAGACAAGTGATCGTCCCAGAAAGTGACATGTGCCTGATGTAGACTTGCGATCAACCTTGTCACCAGCATAATCAGCATCTGAGAATCCAACTAGATCAAACTCTGAGCCCTTTGGATACCATAATCCTAGCGTTGGGGTGTAAGCCAAATATCGTAGAATTCGCTTCACAGCTAAGTGATGCGATTCCTTTGGTGCCGCTTGGAATCGGGCACACATGTAAACACTAAGCATTATATCTGGCCTAGATGCACATAAGTAGAGTAAAGAACCAATCATGGAGCGGTATACCTTTTGATCGAACTCTTTACCATTGGCGTCAGGACTCAGATGACTTTTGGTTGGCATTGGCGTCGTGTATCCTTTGCAATCTTGCATTCCAAACTTCTTCAGGCAATGTTTGAGATATTTCTCTTGAGATATGAAGATGTCGTTGCTCTGTTGACGGATTTGACCAAGGAAGAACTTCAGCTCACCCATCATGGACATCTGATATTGCTCTTGCATCATGTGTCGAAACTCATCACTGTATCTCTTGTTAGTGCAGCCGAAGATAATGTCATCCACATAGATTTGGCACACAAACAGTTCTCCATCATATGTCTTCGTGAAGAGTGTAGGATCTAGAGAACCATGTTTGAAGCCTTTGCTCTTCAGGAAGTCTTTGAGTGTGTCATACCAAGCACGAGGGGCTTGTTTGAGGCCATACAGTGCCTTGTTGAGCTTCTATACCATATCAGGATGTTTTGGATCTTCAAAACTGGGTGGTTGTGCAACATACACTTCTTCTTCAATCTTGCCGTTGAGAAAGGCACTCTTCACATCCATTTGATACAAAAGGATGTTGTGATGGTTGGCATAGGCTAGTAGTATGCGAATGGCTTCAAGCCTAGCCACGGGAGCAAATGTTTCTGAAAGTGCTAGTTATCGACTAGAGGGGGGGGGTGAATAGGCGATTTTTATGAACGTCTTCAAAACATGAGAGTTGCGAAGACAAACAATGGAAATGAACCTATTGATATGCAGCGGAAGCTAGACTACACTAAGCAAGCCATAGTCAAGTATGCAATGAAGTGAAAGCACGAAGACTAATAGCAGCTAGGTAGTAAAGATCAGGATGGAAGATAGTATGAAGCCAAACAATGATAGTAGTCACACAGTGAAGTCAAACAAGTAGTGCAAGCAGGCAATGACTTCACGAAGGCAAACTGTAAGTAAAGAGAGGGAGAGGATAGAACCAGTCACTTGGTGAGGACACAGGATTTGTTGGACCAGTTCCAGTTGCTGTGACAACTGTACGTCTGGTTAGGGAGGCTGAGATTCAACTCAGAAGACCACGTCTTCACCTTATTCCCCTTGAGCTAAGGACACCCAGTCCTCGCCCAATCACTCTGGTAAGTCTTCAAGGTAGACTTCCAAACCTTCATAGACTTTGTTCACCGGCGATCCACAATGACTCTTGGATGCTCAGAACGCGACGCCTAACCGGCTGGAGGATTCACAGTCCTCAAGTGTAACAAGTCTTCAGGTCACGCGGACAGAAAGACTTCAGTGATGCCTAACACTCTTTGGCTCTGGGTGTTTGGGCTTTGTCCTCGCAAGGATTTCTCTCTCTCAAAAGCTTCAGAGGTGGGTTGCTCTCAAATGACAAAAGTCGTGCACTAACTCTGAGCAGCCACCAATTTATGGTGTAGGGGGTGGGCTATTTATAGCCACTAGGCAACCCAACCTGATTTGTCTGAAATGACCCTGGGTCACTAAGGAACTGACACGTGTTCCAACGGTCAGATTTCAAACACACGCAGTAGCTTGACTTGGGCTACAAGTAAAGCTGACTCATCCAGCTCTGGATAAGATTTGCTCTCATTATCTTCGCTCAAAGACATAGGATTTGGTTGAGCATCACTTCAGTCACTCTGACTTTGTTCACTGGGACCCCACTTAACAGTATGGTGATTCCTACGACTCAACAAAGAAGAAAAGGAAACAACGAAACAACTAAGTCTTCGCGCTCCATAGTCTTCACGCAATGCCTTCTCTTGTCATAGTCTTCAATGTGAATATCTTCACATACCACCATTGTCTTCATTGTCTTCATACATTTTAGGGGTCATCTCCGGTAGGTAAACCGAATCAATGAGGGACTACTACCTGTGTTATCCTGCAATTCTCACAAACACATTAGTCCCTCAACCAGGTTTGTCGTCAATACTCCAAAACCAACTAGGGGTGGCACTAGATGCACTTACAATCTCCCCCTTTTTGGTGATTGATGACAAACTGGTTGAAGTTTTCAACGGGGATAAAAGTATGTGAAATTGTAAAGGATTTAGGTATTGTCTTCATAAGTAGCAAAAGGCTCCCCCTGAAGATGTGCATATAAGTAATTTGCTTTTGGAATGCAAATGCACATGGCAGGTTGTACTTGTGGAGATCCTCTTCAACTTATGAAGACAATTCATCATGCATGATTTGATATAACGAAGATAATGATATGCATAATGAAAAATGGACGTCTGCAATATGACTTCGTGCGGGATTTATCATCGCACATGCGGAATTTATCATTGCATCACAGAATAGCAAACAAGTAGCAGGCGACCATCAAGTTTAAGTGTTACAACTCAAAGAACCAAATGTATCAAAAGCGAGAGTTGTAAACACTAGGCAAAATATAAAGCAACCGCCCATATGGACCCGCTTGAAGACTATCAACTCATATGCTTCTCCCCCTTTGTCAGTAAGGACCAAAAAGGTTTGAAGACATAGAGCCTTTACACGTTCCCAGAAGGAGTAGGAGAAGATGCAGGGTCGGCGTCGGGGTTTGGCGGTGCAGAAGAACTTGGTGCAGTGTCGATACGCGCTGAAGTTGGAGGTGGTGAAGTAGCATCATCTTGATCATCTATCACTCTGGCATTCACCGTTGCAGCTGAGGAGGAATAATCAGAGTCTTCAAGAGACGGAGTTCGACGCAAGACAACATTCCTTGGAGGAGTGGAGTCAAACTTGAATCTTTCAGTGAAGCCATCGTCTTGAAGATCTGCTTCAGCACTCAGCAATGTCAAACTCTTCCAAGACCTCTGACAGGTTTCATGAGTGACAAAGGCATTCTTGGTGGCAAGATTGCGAATGCGATTGACGTCCACCAAGAGGCTTTGCATCTGACGCTTCAACCAGTAGTGATGCTTATCCTGTTTCTGATGTAGGGCAGCGAGAAGTTCTCGGTCATTGAGAACACGAGATCGCTTCCGAGGCCTTTGAGCAATAGTGCTTTCAGTGGCTTCAGTTTGAGCACGGTGAGGTAAGCGTGTATTGCCAGCCAAAGGATAAACATGAGTGACTGCCTGGACTCCTTCAATGGGTTGCGTGAAGCTTTGGTGATCAGCATTGTGAAGACAAACAGGCTCCTTGGTAGGCTCTGGGTACATGGCTTCAACTGACATATCAACCTCTGGCAGAAAGATCAGATGGTTGCGAGCAGAGGGCTGATAGTTGACAGCTGAATGTAGCTTGATGAGGCGCATAACCCATGGAGCGTAGAACTTCAGTCCAAAGAGATCAGAGCCTGATGCAAGCAACTGCCTAATAAAGAAGTCTTGAGCATTGAAGCTGATGCCGTTGAAGATATAAAAGACCAAAGTCTTCATTGCTCCTTCAAGTTTTGCTGCTGAAGAATATCCTTTGACAGGCCATAGAGAATGCCTGATGATATGATAAATAGTGCGGGGCAGATACTCTAGGTCTTTGACAAAGAACTCCTTTGGGTAATCAGCGTCATGTGGCAGAGGCTTCATCATGCTCAGCATTTGGCTCATGTTGGGCTCAAGCTTCTGAAAGATGCTCTCCAAAGCATTGTGGTGAAGCTGACAACCAGGTTCATATAGTTTACCTGGAGTGGGCAGACCAGTGAGCTCAATAATGTCAAAAGCTGTCGGCGTTCTGGGAACGGGGGTCCCCAGACTTGCCTGCCTGCGGCCCACAGCGTGGCTAAGCAGCAGGCCGTACGGCCCATCTTCATCAACAAGGCATCCAAGACCCTCGCGAGGGTCCGAGCCTCGTGAGGCGGACGACGCAAGACCTCCTCTGGAGTGGCCTAGCCAGGCAGGCTCACGAGGAGCGGAGATATCAAGGCGGGGCAAAACCTCATGAGGCTCTCGTGACGTGAGCTATGATGAATGGCACCAGGCGGGCGCCAGCGCGCGCAGCATCCTTATTTCCTCTTTGGTGCTAAGGAGGCCAGCGCAGGCGAAGAGTACCGAGGCAACATGCAAAGTGTCGTGGAATTGTCACGGCAGATGTCCTCGAGCTAGGACTTAGTCGCGGAGCCATCGCAGCTAGGAAGCTTAAAGGGGTTAAATGGGACAAGGGACACGGGGGTTATACTGGTTCGGCCCCTTACGGTGAAGGTGAAAGCCTACGTCTAGTTGAGGTGGTATTGATTACGGTTTCGATGACCAGGGAGCTTAATCGCTATGCCTGGCTCTCGACGAGATCTTACTTGTCCCAAAACCGCCGCCAGGTCGTCCCTTTATATAGAGAGGTTGACGCCCAGCGGCTCTCGGAGTCCCGGCCGGCTCATAAGAGTGTCCGGCTCGGACTCTCAACTATTCTTGCCTTACACTACAAGTTCCACCATAATGGCGGTTATCACTACGGGCCTTAAGCCATCTCCGGGTCTTAAGCCCATTATTGACCCACCGTCTTCAAGCTCGGTACTGGGCTTCGCGTGATGACCATTATAACGTAACCCGGCCCCTCCTGGGCAGGTGACTCTAATGGTTATATCCTCAACATTAGGCCCCAGATTGATTTGAACTGGTTCATGTCAATCTTCAATTCCTTTGAGAGAAAAAATCTTCCGGCTTATGGTCGTGCGAAGGTTATAACCCGCCGTGACGTCATCTTCTGGATTCCTGGTAACCCGCCATGATGTCATCTTCCATTAAGTCCATTTTTTTATTCTGTTATACTCCAACGGATCTTATCTTTAATGGCTGTCCCGAAAATCGAGGCGCTTTCGTGGCACGATAATCACGTCGTGGCCTCCTCGTTTCTCGCACCCACTTATTAGCCACACCTTATAAGTAAGCCCGGCCCATGAGTCTTCCCTCACTTGTCGCCTCCATCTTCTTCCTCCTCTCGCCACTGTACTGCCACGCGAGCTCCGCCGCCGCCGCCGCGGGTCTCCTCGTCTTCACCAACTCAGGCTGCTGCATCAACCTGACGTGACCAGAAAAACGCGACGAACCTCCGCAGTAACTCCGCATCTGTAAGTCCCTGCACCTCTCCATCGTAGATCCGCATTTAGGGTTCCGCTGTTCTTCCTCTGTTCTTCGCTGTTCTTCTCGAGTTCCTTGTAGTTCTTCCACTGCAGTCATGTTTTGATCCAAAAGTAGAACGGAGCTCCTGCGGCAGTTGTTGCGCATCCATTTTTATGCTAGTAGATCCCCTTTGTCTGCAATAAGATCTCGTTCTGAATCCATGAACTTCTTCTGCGTCAGTTCTAGGTCTAGAAATTTTTCTTTTTAGCCGACCGTTTGATCCAGAATAATTACTACGATCTGTGAAACTTGTTTGCGCCACACTTAGTCAAAAAATTGCATCTGTTTAGCTATGGCGGCTCACATTTCCGGCTTAAGAGAAACCACGCGCTGTAAAATTTCCGGCTCATTTATGATCAAGCTGTAGACAACTTGAATTACTCATGACGCCCACAGCGTCTTAGATAACCCGACGAAATTAGCCATGTATCATTAGGCCCCTTCATAAGCCGCCATTTTGAGTGTTGAACTGTAAATTTCCTCCGGCTTATAATTGAACTGGACATTTCCCTTTTGTCATAGGCTTCATCTTTCACAATGCCACCCAAGGCTCCCAAGGCACCCATCACATGCAACTGGATGAGATCCAATGTCACTGATGACACTTTAGCTGATTTCGTGAAGACGGGTTACCTGCCCAAGAAGGAGGTCATGTCTTATCGTGCCCCTGACCCGTCAGAGGAAAGACCTCAACCTAGAGATGGCGAAGTAGTGATATTTGTTGATCACATGAGCCGGGGCTTCGCACCGCCCGGCTCAAAATTCTTTAGAGAGGTTCTGAACTTCTTTGATCTGTGGCCGCAAGATATAGGACCCAATTCCGTGTCAAATATTTGCAATTTTCAAGTATTCTGCGAAGTCTATCTTGGAGAAGAGCCCAGCCTACTGCTCTTTAGGGAGTTGTTTTATCTGAACCGCCAGAACGAGTGCGCCAATGGGCCGAGCTTGGAACTTGGTGGAATCTCCATTCAATGACGGAGAGATTGCCTCTTCCCTTATGCTGAGCCGCCAAGCCATCCAAAGGACTGGAACCAGACATGGTTCTACTGCCAGGATACTTCTCCGGCTGACGAGAGCCCTCTGCCCGGCTTTCGTGCCCTGCGTGTGGAGCCAAATCACCCCCTGCCAGACAAACTGTCTCAAGCTGAACGTCAACCTCTGATCCCCACCATCAATAAGATCAAGGCTCTCTTGGGAAACGACCTCAACGACATTGATCTGGTCCGGGTCTGGATCTCCTGGCGGGTGATCCCCTTGAGCCGCCGCCCCGGCTTAATGTGTGATTACACGGGCCGGAAGGATGACCCTCTGCGGCACAGCCCCAATGATCTTCCTGAGGACGTCGTGGATGACATGACCAAGTCTCTCCTGAATGAGAGCTTAGCCGACTGTGGGAGGACCGGCTTAAACCCCTTCTGCCAAACTAACCCGGCTCCGGCGGTAAGCCACTGACCTGAACATCTTGGTTTTCCTTTTAATAGTTTTCATCTGATCTTTAAGAAATCTTTGTTGTATTTTTCAGGCTAATGACAAGTTCTGGAAGGTCTGATATGACCATGAGGCGGCTAAAAAAGCCAGGAAGGCTAAGAAAGCCGCCAGGAGAGCCGCTCCTCGCAAGAAGGGAAGCAGGCCTACTGCCTCAGAGCTGCTTCAGCTAAGTGACAGCTCCGAGTCAGAGGTAACCCTTGAATCTTTAGGCTCTTCTTTTGTTTCTTATTTATTCCTATCCGCCTTATCGATACGGATTATCAGCAGGAGGACACCGGAGCGAGTAACCCGGTGACTAAAGAGGTAACTACACTTTCCTCCGACTCGGAGCCCTTGCCAAAGCTGAAAGTCCGAAGAGTAACCCGGAAAGTAAGATTTTCACATCCTTTAGCTTATCAAGATCCTCAATTTCTTTTGAAGCGACAGATTCATGAGAGCCGGCGGCACACCCAGACCAACAAGGATGCAGACCTCTCCTCCGGCTTACCCGAAGCATCAAGGAAGCGCCGGACCGAGGTTATCTCCAACTTATATCCTTTTCATCCTTTGGCGGGCGTTACTCGTCAACCGCTCAATTCTTCTGATTCAAGTTATCAGGAAACTTCACCTTCCTCTGGTGATTCTATGCAATCGAACCTGCTGGCTTTCAAGACCGCACCCGGGTAATGATGATCATCTTATGTTGCGCTTATCTTTACTCATGCTTTTGTACTAACCTTTTGTCCTTTCAGTGCTCAAGCGAAGCTCAGCAAGAGGGCGAAGAAGAATAAACCGGTCGAAGAGCCGGTCCTGACTGAACCGGAGACTTCAGCTCAAGAGCCGCCATCTGCCTCTGCTCCTGAAGCCACCGCTCCAACCGACGAGCCAGTCATAGAGACTTCCGCTAACCCGGAGATCCCCAGCCCAGCTCAGCCGGCCGATGACCCGGACGTCGTAATCACCCGGACAGAGTTTGTCGAGCCGGGGAGACCCACTGCGCTGGCCAAATGCTCCGCCAAAGAAGAACTGTTGGAGCGCCGTAGGGCCAGGCTGGAGATCACTGACTGTGCGAATTTGAGCATTGGAGACATCGTCTCAAGTTACATTGGTCAGGTGCACAACAGCCGGGACTTAGAGATTGACATGGTAAAGCAAATACAGCAAAAATCTGAGGTACCACTCTCTTGCTTACTCCATAGTCATTCTCCCCATGCTAGCCCCCAAGTCTACCACTAATGATAGAATATGTTGTAGACTTAACTTCCGGCTTACTTCATGAACCGGCAATTTGTAAATAGAACCTTTCAACATGCATTAGCCCCCAAGTGCCAAGTGTCTTTGCTTGGAAAGTGCTTGGGACTTTAATGTTGTATAATAATTACTCATACTATAACCCGGAATTTGTACAGGCTGCTTGCAAGAAATTTGAAGCTGAGATCTCTGAGCTGAAGAACCGCCTGAAGACTCAGGAAACTGAGACCCGGAAGGCCAACGCTAAATTTGAGTTCAGTGTTGCTGCACAAGAGAAGCTGAAGAAGAAATTTGAAACCGAAAGGAAGACTTGGGCCGAGGAGAAAACTGCTCTGGTCAGCCGGGCCGAACAGGCGGAGGCCGCTCTGACGGAGAGAACCGCCGAACTCTCCGGCTTAAAACGCCATGTGTCACAGATGGTCGCCGCAATCTTCGGTAAGTCATTCTGCAGGCTTTCAACAAGTTTACATTCTTTATGTCTCATAAGTCCCATCATTGCTAGCGGCTTACCTTACTTTGTTAAACAGGTCCCAGAAGCGCCAACCTCAATCAGAATGTGCTGACCAAGCTAAAGGCCGTGTACACCTTGGTGGAGCAACTCTACACCGGGTCACAGCGCGCCTTGGCCATTGTGGCCCTGTCCAATGAGGTTCCGACTCACCTGGCGGACGTACTTCGGCGGCTTGCCGTTCTTCCTCAGCGTTTCCAAGAGCTACGACGGGCCTCTGCAAGAGCCGGAGCCATAGCTGCTCTGAGCCGGGCCAAGGCTTTCCTCCCGGAGCTAGACCCGGCGGAGATCGCGCTTGGATACCCCAGTCTGAAGGAAGACGGTACTCCCTTTGATCAAAAATACTTTGCTGCCTGTGTGAAGAGTGTGCGCCCGGTGGCAACCTCGATTGGGAATGACACCGACCTTACCAAGTATCAGCCGGGCTATGACTCGGAGAATCAGAGGATCCCCACTCCACGCTACGAAGCAATCAGCTTGATCCCTCCGACTCGTAAGCATACCTTCGCCCCAGAAGTTGACCCGGCCGGGTTAATTGACGAGGAGGCTCAATTTGAAGCTTTGAGCGGCATTGACTGGAAATCGTCAACCTTCCAGGTCATGGGAACAGCCGGAGGAGCGGAGAGGGATGAGCCGGCAAGCATCTTGACTCTTAGGCGGCCCATGGTTACGCCTTTGAAACAATGCCTCACCTTTTGGACTCGGGGAGTCTTGTAATAGAGTAGGACAAACATTTTAACCTTGTCGTGCCATCGTGCACGTGTTGAATGCTTAACTCCATTGAAGTTGCTTCCTTATATTCCTCCGGGTCATAATTGATCATTTATTGTCCTTAAGCTCGAATAGCTGTCTTTAACCATCCTGCATAGAAAACAAGTCACAAGTCTCTAGGCGGCTTACCGCACTGAGAATCATAGACCTTATATATATAACCCGGAATATGAATTAAAAATCACCAAAGACTGGCCCTCAATTATATCTTTGATGTAACCATACTAGCATACTTACAAGCCTTCAAGTATATTTCCGGTTTATGTAACCCGAATAATGAGGTGAAGATCTCAACTCCGGTTTACCAGCATCAAGAATACTTACTATGTTTATCAACGTTGTGAATCAAAATTAAGTCGGCAAAGGAAAAGCCGCCCTTGCACACTGTTGATGTGACCAACAGAACTTGTTGTAAGTCAGAAGATCAAAAACTTAGGGGCTTCCGGTTCGAATACGACCAGAGAACCGTCCCAAAGGGGTTAAGCTAAGATTCGAATGCGATCATATAGCCCCCAGTGGCTTTGGTGATGCCAATCAAGAGGGTACCGACAGCTATGTTCTCTTTGGTTCGAATACGACCCATGTTTGAACAGGAAGCCCCCAAATGACCTTAAGAGTTGTTTAACGATGCTGATTCGAATACGATCCACGTCGGTTCCCAAAGGGGGTTGAGCTATGATTCAAATATGATCAAAGAAAACTCCCCAATGAGCTCGGCACTTTGCCAATCAAGTGGGTATCGACAGCTATGTTCTCTTTGGTTCGAATACGACCTATGTTTGAACAGGAAGCCCCCAGTTGATTATATATTGTTTACGGCTAGATTCGAATACGATCATAAGCCGGATCCACCTCCAAGTGACCATGTGATGTTGTAATGGAAATAACACGTTTACCTTTGGAGGAGAAAAGGACAGAGGTCCTGCTTTATTACTTAACATAATATATACATGGCTATAGAAATATGTACATTATGAGAGCCGGTGGCTCAAGTGTAATAAGGCCGAAGCTGAGCTATGTTCCACGGCCGACGGGTCTCTTCCTCCGACTTGCGTGAATCTTTATGCTCCCGAACGTCAATAAGGTAGTATGACTCGTTGTGCAAGTTCTTGCTGACCACAAAGGGCCCTTCCCAAGGCGGGGATAGCTTGTGTGCATTTGTTTGATCTTGGATGAGCCGGAGCACCAGATCACCTTCCTGGAAGACCCGGGACTTAACCCGGCGGCTGTGATAACGGCGCAGGTCTTGTTGGTAAATCGCTGAGCGAGCTGCTGCCACGTCACGCTGTTCGTCCAACAAGTCAAGAGCATCTTAGCGCACCTGTTCATTATCCGCCTCAACATAAGCCGCCACTCAAGGCGAGTCATGACGGATGTCACTGGGGAGGACTACTTCCGCTCCATAAACCATGAAGAAAGGAGTGTAATCCGTAGACCTATTAGGAGTAGTATTGATGCTCCATAACACGGAGGGCAACTCCTCCACCCAACAACCCGGCGTCCGTTGCAAAGGGAGCAAAAGCCGGGGCTTAATGCCCTTCAAGATCTCCTGATTAGCTCTCTCAGCTTGACCATTGGATTGAGGATGAGCCACTGATGAAACAACAAGTCGAATATGCTCTCGTTGACAAAACTCCTCCATGGCGCCCTTAGACAGATTGGTACCATTGTCAGTTATAATGCTGTGTGGAAAGCCAAAGCGAAATATCACCCTTTTCATGAACTGAACCGCCATGGTCGCGTCACACTTGCTAACTGGCTCTGCCTCAACCCACTTTATGAACTTGTCAACTGCCACCAAAAGGTGGGTCTTCTTATCCTTGGACCTTTTAAAAGGCCCAACCATATCAAGCCCCCAGACCGCAAATGGCCAAGTGATTGGTATCATCCTCAGCTCCTGAGCCGGCACATGAGCCCGGCGCGAGAACCTCTGGCAACCATCACATTTACTGACCAAGTCCTCCGCATCAGCATGAGCTGTCAGCTAATAAAAACCATGACGAAAAGCCTTGGCCACAAGAGATTTTGAGCCGGCATGATGGCCACAATCCCCCTCGTGAATCTCACGCAAAATATCTTGGCCTTCCTCAGGGAAACTTAACGCTGGAAAGTTCCAGTGACACTGCGACGATGTAGCTCACCATTGATAATGACCATTGACTTAGACCGCCGGGTTATTTGTCTGGCCAAAGTTTCATCCTCAGGCAAATCTCCCCAGGTCATGTAAGCCAAGTATGGTACTGTCCAGTCCGGGGTGATGTGGAGAGCCGCCACCAACTGTGCTTCAGGGTCAAGGACAGCCAAGTCTTCCTCTGTAGGTAACTTAACAGAAGGGTTATGCAAGATGTCCAAGAAAGTATTAGGCGGCACCGGCTTTCGCTGAGAGCCCAGCCGGCTTAGTGCATCAGCCGCCTCGTTCTTCCTGCGATCGATGTGCTCTACTTGGTAACCCTGAAAATGTCCAGCAATGGTATCAACTTCACGGCGATAAGCCGCCATGAGAGGGTCCTTGGAATCCCACTTGCCTGATACTTGTTGAACCACTAAGTCTGAGTCACCGAAGCACCTTACCCGGCTCAAGCTCATCTCCTTAGCCATCCGAAGACCATGGAGCAAGGCCTCGTACTCAGCCGCATTGTTAGTACAAGGAAACATCAACCGTAGCACATAATGAAACTTGTCACCTTTAGGGGAAGCCGATACAACTCCAGCCCCCGAGCCCTCCAATTGCCTAGACCCGTCGAAGTGAATAGTCCAATATGTATTATCCGGCTTTTCTTCAGGCACCTGTAGCTCTGTCCAATCGTTGATGAAATCCACCAAAGCTTGAGATTTAACAGCAGTGCGCGGTACGTATTTCAGACCATGAGGCCCAAGCTCTATAGCCCACTTAGCCACTCTTCCTGTGGCTTCTCTGTTTTGGATGATATCTCCAAGGGGAGCAGAACTAACCACAGTGATGGGGTGACCTTGGAAATAATGCTTAAGCTTCCGGCTTGCCATGAATACACCATAAACAAGGTTCTGCCAATGCGGATACCGCTGTTTGGACTCGATGAGCACTTCACTGACGTAATAAATCGGCCGCTGGACCGGATACTCCTTACCCTCTTCCTTGCGCTCCACCACCACAGCCACACTGACGGCTCGTGTGTTAGCAGCTACATACAGTAATAAGGGCTCCTTGTCAACCAGAGCAGCAAGGACTGGGGGCTCAGCCAGCTGTCTCTTCAAATCCTCAAAAGCAGTATTAGCAGCATCATTCCAGACAAAGTCATCGGTTTCTTCATCAACTGGTACAGTGGCATGGCCTTTTCACCCAAACGGCTTATAAACCGGCTCAAAGCAGCAATGCGGCCTGCTAGACGCTGGACGTCGTTGATGCACACCGGCTTAGCCAGAGAGGTGATTGCCTTTATCTTTTCCGGGTTAGCTTCAATGCCTCTGTTAGAAACCAGGAAACCCAAGAGCTTGCCTGCAGGAACACCAAAAACACACTTGGCCGGGTTAAGCATCATCTTGTAAACCCGGAGATTATCAAAGGTTTCTCTAAGGTCATCTACCAGGGTCTCCTTCTCCCTGGACTTAACCACGATATCATCCACATAGGCGTGAACATTGCGCCCAATCTGGTTATGAAGACAATTCTGCACACAACACTGGTAAGTCGCCTGTGCACTCTTGAGTCCAAAAGGCATAGAGACATAACAGAAGGCTCCAAAGGGAGTGATGAACGCCGTCTTCTCCTGGTCCTTAACTGCCATTTTAATCTGATGGTATCCAGAATACGCATCCAAGAAACTTAAACGCTCACAACCCGCCGTGGCATCAATGATTTGATCAATACGGGGGAGAGCAAAAGGATCAGCCGGACACGCCTTGTTAAGTCCGTGTAGTCCACACACATCCGCCAGGTGCCATTCTTCTTGAGCACGAGCACCGGGTTAGCTAACCATTCTGGATGAAAGACTTCGACAATAAACCCGGCCGCCAAGAGCCGGGCCACCTCCTCACCAATGGCTTTCCGCCTCTCCTCATTAAACCGCCGAAGGAATTGCCTGACCGGCTTAAATTTCGGATCAATATTGAGGGTGTGCTCAGCGAGTTCTCTAGGTACACCTGGCATGTCAGAAGGTTTCCATGCAAAAATGTCCCTATTCTCACGGATGAACTCGATGAGCGCGCTTTCCTATTTTGGATCCAGATTGGCACTGATGCTAAACTGCTGAGATGAGTCACCTGGAACGAAATCGACAAGCTTAGTCTCATCAGCCGACTTAAATTTCATTGCCGGCTCATGCTCCATGGTCGGCTTTTTCAGAGATGTCATATCTGTTGGGTCAACATTGTCCTTGTAAAACTTCATCTCCTCTGTTGCACAAATAGATTCTGCATAAGCCGCGTCACCTTCCTCACACTCCAAGGCTATCTTTCGGCTGCCATGAACCATAATGGTCCCATTGTGACCCGGCATCTTGAGCTGTAAGTATACGTAACACGGCCGTGCCATGAACTTGGCGTAAGCCGGCCGCCCAAATCTGGCATGATACGGACTTCTTATCTTGACCACCTCAAAGGTCAATTTTTCCACCCTGTAGTTGTACTCATCTCCAAAGGCCACTTCCAGTTCGATCTTACCAACTGACTAAGCCGACTTACCAGGCACCACACCATGGAAAACAGTATTGGACTGGCTGAGGTTCTTATCAATCAACCCCATGCGACGGAAGGTTTCATAATAGAGGATGTTAATGCTGCTGCCTCCATCCATGAGCACCTTAGTGAACTTATATCCTCCCACCTGAGGAGCCACCACCAGGGCCAGGTGACCCGGATTATCAACCCGGGGAGGGTGATCCTCCCTACTCCACACAATGGGCTGCTCAGACCTTCTGAAATAGCGTGGAACCGCCGGCTCAACAGCATTCACAACCCTCTTATGAAGCTTCTGATCTCGCTTGCACAGACTGGTGGTAAACACATGATACTGTCCACCATTGAGCTGCTTTGGATTGGTCTGGTACCCCCTGTTGCTGTTGATGACCCTGGACGGACTGCTGATTAAAGCCTCCTTGAACATTCTGAGGATTGGAATTTGAGCCGCCGCCCGGGCCATGAAAGCCGCCGGCGCCTGAGCCGCCGCCCGAGCCATTGTTGCCATTAAAGGCATTGGAATTCTTAAAGGCCTTCATGATTGCGCAATCTTTCCATAGATGGGTAGCTGGCTTCTCCCTAGAGCCATGCCTTGGACAAGGCTCATTCAACAGCTGCTCAAGCGTTGGGCCTGAACCGCCGGCTCGGGGAGGTGGCCTCCCCTTACGTCGTTGGTTGTTACCCTATGAGCTGGCATTGGCCACAAACTCCATGCTGCCATCAGCCTTACGCTTGTTACCTCCTTGGTTCGCCGGGTTATGCTGAGGACCCTTGCCGTTGCCGTTCTTCTTTCCCTTCCCTGTCCTTTCATCATCTGACGCGGGGTCCTTGGTACTATCAGAGTCAGCGTACTTGATGAGAGCCGCCATCAGCGTACCCATATCATTGCAGTCGCGCTTGAGCCGCCCGAGTTTCATCTTCAGGGGCAGGAAACGACAATTCTGGTCCAACATTAAGACTGCAGAGCCGGCATCCATCTTATCAGATGAATGTATTATCTCTTTGACCCGGTGAACCCAATGTGTCGTAGACTCACCCTCCTGCTGTTTACAATTAGCAAAATCCACAATTGACATAGACTACCTACAGGTATCTTTGAAGTTTTGGATGAACCGGGCTTTCAGCTCAGCCCAAGACCCGATAGAATTCGGTGGCAGCCCTTTCAACCAAGTGCGGGCAGTCCCATCCAACATCATGGTGATGTACTTGGCCATCGCCGCTTCGCTGACCTCCAGCAATTCCATAGCCATCTCATAACTCTCGATCCAGGCTCCGGGTTGTAAATCAGCCGTGTAATTAGGCACCTTCCTAGGCCCTTTGAAGTCCTTGGGTAGACGTTCATTGCGGAGAGCCGGCACTAAACAAGGGACACCTCCAGTTCTCGTAGGGATACCCACGTCGACGGAAGCCGTCGGATAAGCCGGGGGTGTCTGGTAAGCCGTCAACTGAGGCACCTGCTCCGCCTCTTGCCGTGCTCTGTCTTGGTCTGCTGGGTGAAAGGCTCCGTTATGAGCCGGGCCGTGGCCAGGTGGCAAGTCATGGCGTCGGACATTACTTGAGCCGGTCGCAGAGACCATGTGCCTGCTATAACTTGGGCTCCGGCTTGGACGAGGGGTTGAATGGATCCTGTCCCGGCTATAAGAATACGCCTCTTGCTGCGCCAGAGCTGTCGGAAGGAGTTCTCTGACCCGGCGGGTTTCAACCGCCGTTGGAGAGTCACCATCAATTGGGAGAGCCGCCAGCCGTGCCGCCGCGGCGACCATGTTTTCCAACGGGTTGGCATAATGACCCGGTGGTATTGGCACGTACTGAGGCGGGGCAGGGTTCACCCGGGGAGATCCCATCACTAGGGGCTGAATTGGTGTCCCAGCCCCGGGCACTATGATCTCCGGCGGGTTACTAGACCCTGCACCCGGCGTGTTGAAGAGGTTTCGAGGATCGTAAACCGGAGGGAGCCGAGATTGGGCCTTTTGATGCCTCCTTCTCATGACCTCATTGGACGCGTTCTAATCCATCGTGAGCTGGAAGGACTGTGCCTGAATCAACTGAGTCTGGGCATCGAGAGCCGCCCTCTCTGCAGCCATCCGGATCCCCTCCGCCGCCAGATCCTCCTTGGCCTTTGCTAGATCCAACTTTAACTGAGCCACCTCCGCGTCATGTGGAACTTGATCCGCCGGATCCACCGCAGCGGTCAACAGGACCGTCATCTTGTCTGTGAGATCCATCAGCACCTGAGCCGGCGAAGGCTCCGGGCTTCCTGACCCGGAGGTGGGGTTTTGAACAGGTTGCGCGCCGCCATGAAGATTCCAACCCGGCTCGACGGTTCAAAGGGGTCCGGAATGCTGTCGCCATCGGAACAACCCCTGAGCCTGCCATCTTGAAGTTGATACAACGAGTTTGACTCATCCGTAGATGACTCGCCGTCAGAGTCGGCGGCCGTCTCATCACCAGATCCAGATCCTTCAGAGAACCCTCCATGGACACATCCCACAAAAGCATGCTTCAAGGCAGGTAGAGCCCGGGCGGGTCGTGCACGCTGTGCCGTCTCGATGAGATCGGCGCAGAGATCCGGCTCAGGGCCCAGCTCACCAATCTTGCCAATGAAGACATGAATTCCGCCGAAGGGGACCCGGTACCCGTACTCAATTGAGCCGGGGTCGGGGCCCCAGTTGGCATCATCAATGTAGAGCTTGCCGCGACGACTCTTGGTCATCCAGCCCACAGCGTATCCCTTGAGCCCTTCGAAGCTGCCCTTCAAGAACTCAAATCCACCGTGCGCTGGCCCCACGGTGGGCGCCAACTGTCGTGGAATTGTCACGGCAGATGTCCTCGAGCTAGGACTTAGTCGCGGAGCCATCGCAGCTAGGAAGCTTAAAGGGGTTAAACGGGACAAGGGACACGGGGGTTATACTGGTTCGGCCCCTTACGGTGAAGGTAAAAGCCTACGTCCAGTTGAGGTGGTATTGATTACGGTTTCGATGACCAGGGAGCTTAATCGCTATGCCTGGCTCTCGACGAGATCTTACTTGTCCCAAAACCGCCGCCGGGTTGTCCCTTTATATAGAGAGGTTGACACCCAGCAGCTCTCGGAGTCCCGGCCGGCTCATAAGAGTGTCCGGCTCGGACTCTCAACTATTCTAGCCTTACACTACAAGTTCCACCATAATGGCGGTTATCACTACGGGCCTTAAGCCATCTCCGGGTCTTAAGCCCATTATTGACCCGCCGTCTTCAAGCTCGGTACTGGGCTTCGCGTGATGACCATTATGACGTAACCCGGCCCCTCCTGGGCGGGTGACTCTAATGGTTATATCCTCAACACAAAGGTTGCTATATTGGTGCAACGAGACCAAGACCAGGGGGACGGCAAGACGGAGGTCATTGTGGAGCCCAAGACGGCGTCACCACCAAGGCTTTTCGCAGGCGAAGACCGCTTTTGTTAGGATAGCTTGTACCAGCTGCCCCCTTCAAATTGGCCCGGCGTTGTTGGCTCCCTTCCCGCTCATTATTTGGGAAGAGGGCCAGGCCTATATAAGTAGAGCTAGCCACCATAGTAGAGGCATCTCATCTTAGCTTGATCCAACCCGATCGAGAGCCTGGCCACAAGAATACCTCAACCTCAAGAGGCTGTTCTTCCCTTGTACCGTTCATCATCAGCCCTAGAGGCAATCCACCACCACCACATTGGAGTAGGGTATTACACCACAACGGTGGCCCGAACCAGTATAAATCTCGTGTCTTTCTATGTTGCGAGTTCGTTGAGTTCGTCCGTGAGACCTTAGCGAGCTAGGGCGTAGATCGGTAGGAGGGAAAGACTTCACGCGCACCCCAGTGTTCAAACCTTAAGGGTTTTCCGGAACCCCACATCCAACATTTGGCGCGCCAGGTAGGGGTGCGCCGTAGCTTCCCTTCCATCAGTTCGTCGCTCCATCGCTCCGTCGTCTCAATGGCGGACGCTCGCCGTGCTCGAGCTGAGCGTCGGGCTGCCCTCACCGCCCGCGTTGCTCAGACGGCTTCCATTGGTGGGCCACCTCGTCGTTCTCCGTCTCCCGCTGCCAACGCTGCCACCGGCCCGGCGGGGAACGAGCAGCAGGTGTCCTCGCTGCATCCTTCGGTGCGGCAGGACGACCGCACCGCAACTCCATCACTGACCCCTGTTGGTTCTTTGTCTCACACGCACCGCGCTCCCATGGAGGCACGGGCCGCGCTCCTTGCGGCGAACGAGCTCCTGCGCTACCGCCCCATCGACGACCTCTACGAGGAGTGGCTCGACCGCATCGCCGAGCTTGTCCGCGACGCAGGGGGCTCCCCGGTGCCGTCCCTCTGTCTACCTCCCCCTCAACCAGCCACGGTCGACGAGGCTCATGGCGTGCCTCCACCACCTCTGCCCCAAGACGGTGCCTTGGCACCAAGGCGCGCGGCCCTGCGGCGTGACCCGCCGCGCCCGGTGCCCGCACGCGAAGAGAGAAGCTGCCAAGAAATCCCGCGGCCGCGAGAAGTTGCACCTGCGCTCCCCGCGCCACCTCGTCAAGACCGCCGCCGCCCGCAGCGGCGCAGCGCGGACCCCGCCAAGACCAAGCTCCACCTCTGAAGCGAGCCCCGGCAACCACGGCCGGCTGCCGCGCCTTCACCCCCGAGCTGCGTAGCGTCGCCTGGCCAGGCAAGTTCAAGCCAGACCTGCCTCCACGCTACGATGGCACCGCCGACCCCACGGAGTTCCTGCAGCTCTATGAGCTGAGCATCGAAGCGGCCAACGGGGATGAGAAAGTGATGGCGAACTGGTTTCCCATGGTTCTCAAGGATGGAGCCCGCTCCTGGCTCCTGAATCTGCAGCACGACTCGATCTCCTCCTGGGAAGAGATGCGCGACCACTTCGTCGCCAACTTTCAGGGCACCCGCGACAGCCCGCCGGCCGCGGGTGACCTGCGCCGCATCAAGCAGCAACCAGGAGAGACCCTCCAGAAGTACATCCAGCGCTTCAACAACACCCGCCTCAAGATCCCCAAGGTCACGGATGAAGCCATCATCTCCGCGTTCTCTGACGGCGTCCGTGACGTCAAGATGAAGGAAGAGCTCGCCATCCACGAGGAGCTCTGCACATCTCAGGAGTTGTTCAACCTGGCAACCAAGTGCGCAAGAGCTGAAGAGGGGCGCCTTTCTCTCCTCGAGCTGCCAGCCGCAGGAGCGGAGGAGAAGAAGGGCAAGGCCAAGGACGTGAAGCGCAAGGAGGCAGCTGTGCTCGCAGCGGAGCCCGACACCAAGCGGGGCAGAGATCAGCCCGAGTCATCCAAGAACGGCCGACTGTTCTGCACCTTCCACAACCTGAACACCCACAACACCAGATGGCTGGGTCATGTTTTTTGATGGCGCCTTCGCACACCAGGGCGCGGGGGCTGGAGCAGTGCTCATCTCGCCCACTCAGGACAAGCTCTACTATGCCGTGCAACTCTGTTTTCAGCACGGCGAGAAGGTCTCCAACAACATCGCAGAATACGAAGGCCTCATAGAAGTCCTGAAGGCTACGACGGCTCTAGGGGTGAAGCGCCTCACCGTCAAAGGTGACTCACAGCTCCTCGTCAACTTCTCCAACAAGGTGTACGAGCCGAAGGACGAGCACATGGAGGCCTACCTCGCGGAGGTGCGCAAGACGGAAAAGCAGTTCTCGGGCCTGGAGCTGCAGCACGTGCCCCGGGGTACCAACAAGGAAGCCGACGACATCGCCAGGAGAGCATCCAAGCGGCAACCGCAAGAGCCCGGCATCTTCGAAGAGCGGCTCTTCAAGCCATCCGCTACACCACCTCTTTCAAGCGCGACTCAGCCTCGGGAGGAGCTCCCAGCCACGGGAGCCCCAGCCTGTGGCCCGACCTCAGGAGCTCGGCTGCTCTTAGCGCTCGAGCCCCAGGAGGAGTGCTGGACCAAGGAATTCAAAGAGTACCTGATGCACGGGACGCTGCCGGAGAAGGAAGAGGACGCGGAGCGCGTGGCCCGGCAAGCCACGGCATACTGTATCCAAGACGGCGAGTTACACAGGAAATGACCGAACGATGTCACGTTGCGCTGCATCTCCAGCGATCAAGGAAGGGAGTTGCTGATTGACATACACGGTGGTGACTGCAGACACCACTCGTCGTCACGGACCCTCGTCGGCAAGGTGTTCCGCAGTGGGTTCTATTGGCCTACAGCACTCAACGACGCGGCCGAGCTGGTGAAGTCCTGCGAAGCTTGCCAATTCCACGCCAAGCAGATCCATCAGCCTGCTCAGGGCCTCCAAACCATCCCACTCACGTGGTCGTTTGCGGTCTGGGGGCTGGACATCTTAGGCCTATTCCCTCGAGCGCCAGGGGGCTACCGCTATCTCTACGTCGCCATCGACAAGTTTACCAAGTGGGCGGAAGTGGAAGCCGTCCGTACCATTCCAGCCGGCTCTGCTGTCAAGTTCATCAAAGGCCGCGTGAGCCGCTTCGGGGTCCCCAACCGCATCATCACAGATAACGGTTCGCAGTTTACTAGCAACCTCTTCAAAACCTACTGTGCTAACCTTGGAACGCAGATCTGCTACGCTTCGTTGGCCCACCCCAGGAGTAACGGTCAGGCCGAACACGCTAACGCGGAGGTCCTGAGGGGCCTCAAGACCAAGACCTTTAAGAAGAAGCTGGAGGCCTATGGCAGGGGCTGGCACGACGAGCTCCAGTCCGTGATGTGGTCCATCCGAACCACCTCCACCAAGCCAATGGGCGAGACTCCATTCTTCCTCGTCTACGGAGCTGAAGCAGTCCTCCCTCACGAGGTCAAGCATCGCTCCGCGCGGGTCCTGGCGTTCGATGAAACGCGGCAGGACGCCATGCGGGGGATGGACCTCGTGCTGGGGGAGGAACACCGACGCGAAGCTGCATTGAGGGTGGCAAGGTACCAACAAGCGCTGCGGCGATACCACTGCCACACCGTCCGCTCCAGGACGCTCAAGGTGGGCGACCTCGTCCTGAGGCGGGTCCTCTCCAGAGAAGGGATGCACAAGCTTTCGCCCATGTGGGAGGGCCCGTTCAGGGTCGTCCATGTCTCCAGGCCGGGTGCAGCGCGCCTGGAGACGCAGGACAGGATACCCATCCAGAACACCTGGAACTGTTGGGGAACGTAGTAATTTCAAAAAATTTCCTACGCACACGCAAGATCATGGTGATGCATAGCAACGAGAGGGGAGAGTGTTGTCCACGTACCCTCGTAGACCGACAGCGGAAGCGTTATCACAACGCGGTTGATGTAGTCGAACGTCTTCACGATCCGACCGATCAAGTACCGAACGCACGGCACCTCCGAAGTTCTACACACGTTCAGCTCGATGACGTCCCTCGAACTCCGATCCAGCCGAGTGTTGAGGGAGAGTTTCGTCAGCACGACGGCGTGGTGACGATGATGATGTTCCACCGACATAGGGCTTCGCCTAAGCTTCGCGACGGTATTATCGAGGTGTAATCTGGTGGAGGGGGGCACCGCACACGGCTAAAATATCGTATATCAAGTGTGTTCTTAGGTGCCCCCCTGCCCCCGTATATAAAGGAGCAAGGGGGAGGCCGGCTGCCTATGGGGCGCGCCAAGGAGAGGTGGGGAGTCCTCCTCCTAGTAGGAGTAGGACTCCCCTTTCCTAGTCCTACTAGGAAAAGAAGGGGGGAAGGAAAGAGAGGGAGAGGGAGAGGGAAAGGGGGCTGCGCCCCCCTCTCCTAGTCCAACTAGGACTCCTCTGGGAGGGGGCGCACCACCTCCTGGCTGCTGCCCTCTCTCTCCCCTCAAGGCCCACTAAGGCCCAATACTTCCCCGGGGGGTTCCGGTAACCCTCCGGCACTCCGGTTTAATCCGAAACTTCTCCGGAACACTTCCGGTGTCCGAATATAGTCGTCCAATATATCAATCTTTACGTCTCGACCATTTCGAGACTCCTCGTCATGTCCGTGATCACATCCGGGACTCCGAACAACCTTCGGTACATCAAATCATATAAACTCATAATAAAACTGTCATCGTAACTTTAAGCGTGCGGACCCTTCGGGTTCGAGAACTATGTAGACATGACCGAGACACCTCTCCGGTCAATAACCAATAGCGGGACCTGGATGCCCATATTGGCTCCCACATATTCTACGAAGATCTTTATCGGTCAGACCGCATAACAACATACGTTGTTCCCTTTGTCATCGGTATGTTACTTGCCCGAGATTCGATCGTCGGTATCTCGATACCTAGTTCAATCTTGTTACCGGCAAGTCTCTTTACTCGTTCCGTAATACATCATCCCGTAACTAACTCATTAGTCACAATGCTTGCAAGGCTTATAGTGATGTGCATTACCGAGTGGGCCCAGAGATACCTCTCCGACAATCGGAGTGACAAATCCTAATCTCGAAATACGCCAACCCAACAAGTACCTTTGGAGACACCTGTAGAGCACCTTTATAATCACCCAGTTACGTTGTGACGTTTGGTAGCACACAAAGTGTTCCTCCGGTAAACGGGAGTTGCATAATCTCATAGTCATAGGAACATGTATAAGTCATGAAGAAAGCAATAGCAACATACTAAACGATCGGGTGCTAAGCTAACGTAATGGGTCATGTCAATCACGTCATTCTCCTAATGAGGTGATCCCGTTAATCAAATGACAACTCATGTCTATGGCTAGGAAACATAACCATCTTTGATTAACGAGCTAGTCAAGCAGAGGCATACTAGTGACACTCTGTTTGTCTATGTATTCACACATGTATTATGTTTCCGGTTAATACAATTCTAGCATGAATTATAAACATTTATCATGATATAAGGAAATATATAATACTTTATTATTGCCTCTAGGGCATATTTCCTTCAGTCTCCCACTTGCACTAGAGTCAATAATCTAGATTACATAGTAATGATTCTTACACCCATGGAGTCTTGGTGCTGATCATGTTTTGCTCGTGGAAGAGGCTTAGTCAACGGATCTGCTACATTCAGATCCGTATGTATCTTGCAAATTTCTATGTCTCCCACCTGGACTAAATCCCGGATGGAATTGAAGCGTCTTCTGATGTGCTTGGTTCTCTTGTGAAATCTGGATTCCTTTGCTAAGGCAATTGCACCAGTATTATCACAAAAGATTTTCATTGGTCCCGATGTACTAGGTATGACACCTAGATCGGTTATGAACTCCTTCATCCAGACTCCTTCATTCGCTGCTTCCGAAGCAGCTATGTATTCCGCTTCACACGTAGATCCCGCCACGACACTTTGCTTGGAAATGCACCAACTGACAGCTCCACCGTTCAATGTAAATACGTATCCGGTTTGCGATTTCGAATCATCCGGATCAGTGTCAAAGCTTGCATCAACGTAACCATTTACGATGAGCTCTTTGTCACCTCCATATACGAGAAACATATCGTTAGTCCTTTTCAGGTATTTCAGGATGTTCTTGACTGCTGTCCAGTGATCCACTCCTGGATTACTTTGGTACCTCCCTGCTAAACTTATAGCCAGGGACACATCAGGTCTGGTACACAACATTGCATACATGATAGAGCCTATGGCTGAAGCATAGGGAACATCTTTCATCTTCTCTCTATCTTCTACAGTGGTCGGGCATTGAGTCTTACTCAATCTCACACCTTGTAGTACAGGCAAGAACCCTTTCTTTGCTTGATCCATTTTGAACTTCTTCAAAACTTTGTCAAGGTATGTGCTTTGTGAAAGTCCAATTAAGCGCCTTGATCTATCTCTATAGATCTTAATGCCTAATATATATGCAGCTTCACCGAGGTCTTTCATTGAAAAACTCTTATTCAAGTATCCCTTTATGCTATCCAGAAATTCAATATCATTTCCAATTAGTAATATGTCATCCACATATAATATCAGAAATGCTATCGAGCTCCCACTCACTTTCTTGTAAATACAGGCTTCTCCAAAAGTCTGTATAAAACCAAATGCTTTGATCACACTATCAAAGCGTTTATTCCAACTCCGAGAGGCTTGCACCAGTCCATAAATGGATCACTGGAGCTTGCACACTTTGTTAGCTCCCTTTGGATCGACAAAACCTTCCGGTTGTATCATATACAACTCTTCTTCCAGAAATCGATTCAGGAACGCAGTTTTGACATCCATTTGCCAAATTTCATAATCATAAAATGCGGCAATTGCTAACATGATTCGGACAGACTTAAGCATCGCTACGGGTGAGAAGGTCTCATCGTAGTCAATTCCTTGAACTTGTCGAAAACCTTTCGCAACAAGTCGAGCTTTATAGATAGTAACATTACCATCAGCGTCAGTCTTCTTCTTGAAGATCCATTTATTTTCAATGGCTTGCCGACCATCGGGCAAGTCAACCAAAGTCCATACTTTGTTCTCATACATGGATCCCATCTCGGATTTCATGGCTTCAAGCCATTTTTCGGAATCTGGGCTCACCATCGCTTCTTCATAGTTCGTAGGTTCGCCATGGTCTAGTAACATGACCTCCAGAACAGGATTACCGTACCACTCTGGTGCGGATCTTGATCTAGTTGACCTACGAAGTTCAGTAATAACTTGATCTGAAGTTTCATGATCATTATCATTAACTTCCTCACTACTTGGTGTAGGTATCGCAGAAACTGATCTCTGCGATGATCTACTTTCCAATAAGGGAGCAGGTACAGTTACCTCATCAAGTTCTACTTTCCTCCCACTCACATCTTTCGAGAGAAACTCCTTCTCCAGAAAGGATCCATTTCTAGCAACAAATATCTTGCCTTCGGATCTGTGATAGAAGGTGTACCCAACGGTCTCCTTTGGGTATCCTATGAAGACACATTTCTCCGATTTAGGCTCGAGCTTATCAGGTTGAAGTTTCTTCACATAAGCATCGCAGCCCCAAACTTTAAGATACGACAACTTTGGTTTCTTGCCAAACCATAGTTCAAAAGGCGTCGTCTCAACGGATTTCGATGGTGTCCTATTTAGAGTGAATGCAGCCGTCTCTAAAGCATAACCCCAAAACGATAGCGGTAAATCAGTAAGAGACATCATAGATCGCACCATATCTAGTAAAGTGCGATTACGACGTTCAGACACACCATTACGCTGTGGTGTTCCGGGTGGCGTGAGTTGCGAAACTATTCCGCATTGTTTCAAATGTAGACCAAACTCGTAACTCAAATATTCTCCTCCACGATCAGATCGTAGGAATTTTATTTTCTTGTTACGATGATTTTCAACTTCACTCTGAAATTCTTTGAACTTTTCAAATGTTTCAGACTTATGTTTCATTAAGTAGATATACCCATATCTGCTCAAATCATCTGTGAAGGTGAGAAAATAACGATATCCGCCACGAGCTTCAATATTCATCGGACCACATACATCTGTATGTATGATTTCCAACAAATCTGTTGCTCTCTCCATAGTTCCGGAGAACGGTGTTTTAGTAATCTTGCCCATAAGGCACGGTTCGCAAGTACCAAGTGATTCAAAATCAAGTGATTCCAAAATTCCATCAGTATGGAGTCTCTTCATGCGCTTTACACCGATATGACCCAAACGGCAGTGCCACAAATAAGTTGCACTGTCATTATTAACTCTGCATCTTTTGGCTTCAACATTATGAATATGTGTATCACTACTATTGAGATTCATTAAAAATAGACCACTCTTCAAGGGTGCATGACCATAAAAGATATTATTCATATAAATAGAACAACCATTATTCTCTGATTTAAATGAATAACCGTCTCGCATTAAACAAGATCCAGATATAATGTTCATGCTCAACGCTGGCACCAAATAACAATTATTTAGGTCTAAAACTAATCCCGAAGGTAGATGTAGAGGTAGCGTGCCGACGGCGATCACATCAACTTTGGAACCATTTCCCACGCGCATCGTCACCTCGTCCTTAGCTAAACTTCGCTTAATCCGTAGCCCCTGTTTTGAGTTGCAAATATTAGCAACAGAACCAGTATCAAATACCCAGGTGCTACTGCGAGTATTAGTAAGGTACACATCAATAACATGTATATCACATATACCTTTGTTAACCTTGCCATCCTTCTTATCCGCCAAATACTTGGGGCAGTTCCGCTTCCAGTGGCCAGTCTGCTTACAGTAGAAGCACTCAGTTTCAGGCTTAGGTCCAGACTTGGATTTCTTCTCCTGAACAGCAACTTGCTTGCTATTCTTCTTGAAGTTCCCTTTCTTCTTCCCTTTGCCCTTTTTCTTGAAACTAGTGGTTTTACTGACCATCAACACTTGATGCTCCTTTTTGATTTCTACCTCCGCTGCCTTTAGCATTGCGAAGAGCTCGGGAATCGTCTTATTCATCCCTTGCATGTTATAGTTCATCACGAAGCTCTTGTAGCTTGGTGGCAGTGATTGAAGAATTCTGTCAATGACGCAATCATCCGGAAGTTGAACTCCCAGTTGAATTAAGTGATTATTATACCCAGACATTCTGAGTATATGCTCACTGACAGAACTATTCTCTTCCATCTTGCAGCTATAGAACTTATTGGAGACTTCATATCTCTCAATCCGGGCATTTGCTTGAAATATTAACTTCAACTCCTGGAACATCTCATATGCTCCATGACGTTCAAAACGTCGTTGAAGTCCCGGTTCTAAGCCGTAAAGCATGGCACACTGAACTATTGAGTAGTCATCAGCTTTGCTTTGCCAGACGTTCATAACTTCTGGCGTAGCTCTTGCAGGAGGCCTGGCACTTAGCGGTGCTTCCAGGACGTAATTCTTCTGTGCAGCAATGAGGATAATCCTCAAGTTACGGACCCAGTCCGTGTAATTGCTACCATCATCTTTCAACTTAGCTTTCTCAAGGAACGCATTAAAATTCAACGGCACAACAGCACGGGCCATATATCTACAATTAACATAGACAAGCAAGATACTATCAGGTACTAAGTTCATGATAAATTTAAGTTCAATTAATCATATTACTTAAGAACTCCCACTTAGATAGACATCTCTCTAATCATCTAAGTGATTACGTGATCCAAAGCAACTAAACCATGTCCGATTAACACGTGAGATGGAGTAGTTTCAATGGTGAACATCACTATGTTGATCATATCTACTATATGATTCACGCTCGACCTTTCGGTCTCTGTGTTCCGAGGCCATATCTGTACATATGCTAGGCTCGTCAAGTTTAACTGAGTACTCTGCGTGTGCAACTGTTTTGCACCCATTGTATTTGAACGTAGAGCCTATCACACCCGATTAACACGTGGTGTCTCAGCACGAAGAACTTTTGCAACGGTGCATACTCAGGGAGAACACTTTTATCTTGAAATTTTAGTGAGAGGTCATCTTATAATGCTACCGTCAAACAAAGCAAGATAAGATGCATAAAGGATTAACATCACATGCAATCAATATAAGTGATATGATATGGCCATCATCATCTTGTGCTTGTGATCTCCATCTCCAAAGCACCGTGCTTGTGATCTCCATCTCCGAAGCACCATCATGATCACCATCGTCACTGGCTCGACACCTTGATCTCCATCGTAGTATCGTTGTCGTCTCGCCAACTTATTGCTTTTACGACTATCGCTACCGTTTAGAGATAAAGTAAAACTATTACATGGCGATTGCATCTCATACAATAAAGCGACAACCATATGGCTCCTGCCAGTTGCCGATAACTCGGTTACAAAACATGATCATCTCATACAACACATTATATCACATCATGTCTTGACCATATCACATCACAACATGCCCTGCAAAAACAAGTTAGACGCTTTGTTGTTGCATATTTTACGTGGCTGCTACGGGCTTAGCAAGAACCGTTCTTACCTACGCATCAAAACCACAACGATAGTTTGTCAAGTTGGTGCTGTTTTAACCTTCGCAAGGACCGGGCGTAGCCACACTCGGTTCAACTAAAGTGAGAGAGACAGACACCCGCCAGTCACCTTTAAGCAACGAGTGCTCCGAACGGTGAAACCAGTCTCGCGTAAGCGTACGCGTAATGTCGGTCCGGGCCGCTTCATCTCACAATACCGCTGAACCAAAGTATGACATGCTGGTAAGCAGTATGACTTATATCGCCCACAACTCACTTGTGTTCTACTCGTGCATAGCATCAACACATAAAACCAGGCTCGGATGCCACTGTTGGGGAACGTAGTAATTTCAAAAAATTTCCTACGCACACGCAAGATCATGGTGATGCATAGCAACGAGAGGGGAGAGTGTTGTCCACGTACCCTCGTAGACCGACAGCGGAAGCGTTATCACAACGCGGTTGATGTAGTCGAACGTCTTCACGATCCGACCGATCAAGTACCGAACGCACGGCACCTCCGAAGTTCTACACACGTTCAGCTCGATGACGTCCCTCGAACTCCGATCCAGCCGAGTGTTGAGGGAGAGTTTCGTCAGCACGACGGCGTGGTGACGATGATGATGTTCCACCGACATAGGGCTTCGCCTAAGCTTCGCGACGGTATTATCGAGGTGTAATCTGGTGGAGGGGGGCACCGCACACGGCTAAAATATCGTATATCAAGTGTGTTCTTAGGTGCCCCCCTGCCCCCGTATATAAAGGAGCAAGGGGGAGGCCGGCTGCCTATGGGGCGCGCCAAGGAGAGGTGGGGAGTCCTCCTCCTAGTAGGAGTAGGACTCCCCTTTCCTAGTCCTACTAGGAAAA